>NC_056738.1:216820253-216915253 GCF_019279795.1 Protopterus annectens
ACATATTAAAGGCAATTTGCCTTGGTTTCCGTAGGGATAGGTAGTGTAGGATGACAGAAAAGACAGCATACAGGGTCAGTATATGACACATGTGGGGGTATACACCTCAGACAGGGAGGGGTGTTCAGCATTCACAAGCCCATGAGCCCCCAGATGGAAGCAGTGGGACGGAGGTCCCCAGCCATGGGCAGCCACCACTGCACCAAAACAGCTGCAAAGGTGGCAGTGCTGGGGGCTGTCTAGGGGGGGCAGCCTCACCCTGTAAATGTTGTCACGAAGTCTATCAACAATCGAAACCTGTGGCTGATGGAAATGCAATTTATGATAAAAACAAGCTATTATTGTCGGCAGGCGCTTTCGTAGTGGTTCTCACACCACTTCATCAGACCTTTACACATAAAACACTGGCTTACATACCTATATATATATATATATATATATATATATATATATAACTCAATCAATCAACTCAAATTACTAAATTGACATCTTACAATCCTATCCAATTATACTCATAATCTCTAAAAACATCCACTACTTGTTGGATTGAACTCAGTTTACATACATATATTAACTACTGATTTCTATTAATACTTTGCAGATAAAATAGTTAATAAAACTACATGATATGAGAATTTTATGTGCATATAAATACAAACTCAAACTTTAAGTAAAAATAAAAATAATCATCTTAATATGTATACAATTCATGTACAAAGATAACTTTAATTAACCTATTACACTATTTAGCCAAAGGTCTGTTTCTCAGTATAAGTTTTAAAGGAATTCTCTCATTGAGGCCTAAGCCTCTGTCAGCTCTTAGCCTAATAATCCAGCGTGTCTCTGAGGTCTCAGTATTATTTGTCATATCCCCTCCTCTCTCATTTTCATCTAACTTTTCTGTTACTTGGAACCTGAATGCATGTTCTGGTTCTGTATTCTTCATATGCTTGGCTAGAGCATTTATATGATTCTGTTTTTTAATATGCAAATGATATTCACGTATCCTAAATCTAAGTTCCCTGTTGGTTTTTCCTACATAAAAACTCGAGCAGATTTCACATACAGCTAAGTACACAACATTTTTAGTATGACATGTGGCCTGTACATTGAATGTAAATATTCTGCCAGTGTCAGGATGAGAAAAAGTGTTGCTAATATTGATTAATTTACATTGGTTACATTTTTTACATGGTATAGTTCCTTTTCCTGGAGCAATTTCTTCATCTTTTCCCACTTTACCATCTCTGGGATAACATAGGTGTCTTTTTAAAGATTTTGTATTCTTAAAAGAGAAACTAGGATCTTCTCCTACTATCTCCTTTATCCTGGCGTGATGTGTTAGAATGGGCCAGTGTTTCTTGATTATTCCTGTTACAAGGGACATATTACAGGAATATTGTGTGGGGTCTCTTACTACTTTTCTTTTGTCTTGTTGTTTTTCTACATCACCATCCTCCCTTCCTGCAAAATATGGTTTACCTACTGTGGCCCTTAATTTAACACCTTCTCCTACCAAAACATTACACGTATGATATATGTAACCCCTCTCTCTCTCTGAATCTTTGCTTAAGGTCTACCACCTCATGTTCAAAATCTTCCTCATTCGCTGTTAATCTGGACACTCCCAATGTCTTCCCCTTAACTACATTCTTAAAGATGTGTCTTGGGTGCATACTTCCTCTATGCAAAATTGTATTTCTGTGACATTCCTTTCTGTATAGTCTACTAGAAATCTCCCCCTCTTCTGTTTTAATTAATTTAACATCGAAGAAGTTGATCTCTTTATCCGACACCTTTGTTTCAAAGCTCAGAAGAGGTATTGCTGTTTGCTTCTTCAACTAACCTTTCTAGTTCTACCTGGTTCCCATCTCATAACAGGAACAAGTCATCCACAAATCACTTATAAAATATTATGGATCTCCACTGCTCATTGTTTACCCATTTATTCTCCCATGAAGCCATAACTAGATTAGCATAGCTGTTTGCACTGGAAGTGCCCATTGCTACACCCTCTTTTTGTAAGTATAGTGTATGTTCAAACAGCATTACATTATTAATGAGTATCTGCTCCATCAAGAGACATATCAATTCTATTTTACTCTGATCATAAGAACCTTCCATGGTCAGATATTCTCTCAGCATATCTACTCCCAAATTGTTAGGTATGGACGTAAATAAAGAACAGACGTCCATTGTTACCAATTTGACATTACACTTATCGTATGCTGAGAAAAAATCAGACAATTCATTCAAAAATTGTTTTGTATCCCTCAAGATGGTTTTATTCTTATCTACTAAGGGTCGCAATGTTTTATATATATATATATATATATATATATAGATAGATATGGGTTCCGTTATCCAGTTTCTTCCTGACACTATAGGTCTTAATGGAGGATTTACAGGGTCCTTATGTATTTTAGGGATACCTTGAATAACAGGGATGAGGGGGTTCTTCACTGAAAAGTAATTGTATAAATTGGGGGTTATCCATTTATCCAATAGACATTCATATAAGAAATTTTCTAATTTCTTAATAAGATTTTCCTTTTGATTTTTTGTTATTATCTCATAGACAGTATGGTGACTTCACATTTCTTTCATTTTTATATTATAATCACATTTGTCCATAACCACTACTGGTCCCCCTTTATCCACTGGTTTAATTATTATGTTTCGATCATTTTTCAAACTATTCAGAGCTTTATATTCATCTTTAGACATGTTGCTAAAAAAGCTTTTATTCCTGTCCCTGTCAAGTTGTTCAAACAATTCCTTTTCACACAAACTACTAAACACATCAACTATAGGATGTCCAACTGGAATAAAAATGCTAGGTTTCTTAAACACTTCCCTTTCAGCATTTTCATTTTTCCCAAACATCAATTTTAGCAATACATTTCTCGTAAACATTTTTAAGTCCAAAATGCTATTGGTTACCTCAGTGGTCTGCGCTGGAATAAACGAAATACCTCTGTTCAGGACTTTTAATTCATTGTCTGTTAGTATTTTGGTAGAAATATTCCATACTAATGATTCTATGTCTTGTTTTACCATCCTTTTTTGTGCATCCTTTCATTTGATAATTCTTGTTGGCCCTTGCGTTTGAAGCCTCCTCGGCTCTGTGACCTTCCTCTGGGTAAATTGTGTTGTACTAGCATTAATCTGGTAGGAAATATGCAAAAAACCAGGTCTCCTTGTGGTGTTTTCTCTTGTAATATTTTCTTATGTGTATCCAACAATAATTTCTGTACTTTATTGCTATTCCTAATGCCTGTTACATTTCCTACAATGTTAGACATGTATGAGGTTGTAGCTTCTGTCACTGTTTCGTTTAATGAATCTGCTGGGCTAGCATTCGGTCTAGCTCCTAGGAATTCCTGTGCATTCAAATTACGCGATGTTGTAGGGTGATTTCCCTCAGGGTTACCTGTGGTTTTAAAGGTGGTATCACCCTTTCTCTGTGATTCATAGTGTGTACATGACCATATAAAAACATAGTCCGCCTTAAAATCCCTTCTATCTCATTCAAGTTTAGAAAATTTCTGTTTATATAGTCTTTTTTCATACAAGGAAACTGAATCGACAACGTTCATTATTTTTTCATCGATTATATCTGCTGGATATTTATCATATAACTGTTCTTGCAAGCCCAATATAATCTCTCTGCTGGTAGTTTCATCTTTCTGTGTATATTCTGTTATAAGCCTCATATAGTTGAAGCTGAGTTCAAGATTTAACTGTTGCCATCTAGATAACATTTCTGGTAGTTGGTCTCCTTGTTCAGGCATTTTTGTAATGCTAGACCACGTGGTATAACTTGATATTTCAAACATGCTAATAAATGAAACCTTTCAGCTTGCAATCTTTTGTTTTTATATAATTCATCTTCTAACTTATGTACATCTCTTATTAATATGAAAAAGTCTATGTCCCTGTATTTATTCTGATGCTCATTGGTTGGTCGTTCAGCAGCTAACAAAGGATTGGTCGTACTGTTCATACAGCTTATTAAATTTCTCCTGATAGTGCTTTGTTGCTCTCCTTGATTACTCGAAACATATTCCAGTTCAATTACGTCATTTGTGCCAGTAGTATTGTAGTTCCTTATATTGCCTTCAGCCAGCCACAGCCAACAAGTTGAAACAAAAAAATCCTTTAAGGTTAAGGTTGTTATTAATGAATTGTTAGATATTCCAAAGTCAAGAAAATGCTGTCACGAAGTCAATCAACAATCGAAACCTGTGGCTGAAGGAAACGCAGTTTATGATAAAAACAAGTTTTTAATGTCGGTAAGCACTTTCATAGTGCTTCTCACACCACTTCATCAGACCTTTACATAAAACACTGGCTTACATCCCTATATATATATAAGTCAATCAATCAACTCAAATTACTTAACTGACATCTTACAATCCTATCCAATTATACACATAATCTCTAAAAACATCAACTACTTGTTGGAATGAACTCAGTTTACATACATATATTAACTACTGATTTCTATTATGCAGATAAAATAGTTAATAAAACTGCATAATATGAAAATGTTATGTACATATAAATACAAACTCAAACTTTAAATAAAAATAAAAATAATCAACTTAATATGTATAAAATTCATGTACAAAGATAGCTTTAATTAACTTATTACACTATTTAGTCAAAGATCTGTTTCTCAGTATAGGTTTTAAAGGAATTCTCTCATGGAGGCCTAAGCCTCTGTCAGCTCTTAGCTTAATATGGGGGAATACACCTCAGACAGGTGTTCGGCAGTCAGAAGCCCATGAGCCCCCAGATGGAAACAATGGGCTGGAGGTCATTAGCCATGGGCAGCCACCACTTCACCAAAACAGCTGCAAAGGTGGCAGTGCTGGGGGCTGTCTAGGAGGGGCAGCCTCACTTTGTAAATGTGACACTCTGCCCTTGATTTGGCGTATCTGGCCTCAAAACCCCTTATTGAGCCCCCTATGCACCACGTCCAGGACTGTACGACAGTGGACATGTCCCTGTCTGGACCTGCTCCCAGGGGGGACAAGCCACATCCTCAATAGTGGTACCACCAGAAGGCGATGCAGAGCCAACAAAGGTGGAAGTCCAAGGCTGGGCCCTATATGTGCTGGTGCCCGGTGCCATGGCCAGCTGAAGTGGGACAGGAGCTTCTGCCGTGACCTCCAAACCCATACAACCTATGGTGTTGTAGTTTAAATACAGATATGGCTTAGTAATAGTCAACAGCATACAGGATTACTTACAACAGCATGCATAGATATGACCATCAACCCAACACATCAGATGGTATACATTTGCAGAGAGAACACAACACATGCATATATACTGAATGACATCTGTACAACGTGTAGAAGACTTGTGACTGCAGCTATGAACAGTGGCCCATTATTGGCATGTCACTGAGAACCCCAGACAGTGTCTGTCATACCACTGTTTCATGTGACATATGTCCAGTCAGGGATGCGATGGCAGTAACTCATCACTATCACCATGAACTGGCTGCAATCCTCACACTATGCTCTTGCTGTTCACAGATGTGTGTTCAGTGAGTAACACATGAAACAAATGGTTGCACACACTGACCAGTCCATGAATAGCCCTACAGATGGGGGTCCCTCACAAACAGGGCATTGTCTTGTCAGTTTTAAAACATGCAGAATAGCCATTACCACACACACCTTGTTAAACAGGCAGTTGTCTCAATGAAGCATAGCTACACTTACATGCTGTAGTCATGTCTGGCACATCACCCTCCTGTCTTTAGGCTATTTCCCACTGTGTATGTTGTTTGAGGAACATCCAGATAGCATCTGTGATGCCGTTTACCAAACACCAGATCCAGGTACCACTCTCAGCGACTGTCATGGGCAAACACCAACATGATGTTTCTAGATATTGTACTGTGTTTTTCATGAAATGGCTATGGGAACATCATCACAGCTGTTCCACATGCAATCAGCTAGAGGAGGTCTGCAATAGGTGCAGAGGCCATCACCAGAACATGACCATCACTTACAATACACAAGCTTCTGCTGAGCAGGTGTACACCTCCACATCCACCAGAGAGTGTGTGGGAGGGACAGACAGAGGCAAGTACATCAGAGAAGGGGTTGGAGACTAAAACCTAAGCATCGTCTGTCACACACCTACCAGTACAGGGGTTCAAACCCCTGACTGACTTGTCATTACTATTACAAGTGCATGCAGTTACTCCATGTGCCACAAAGTTGACATGTGGGTGTGCTGTAAGAACATATATGAATGTTGGTGTGCGGCATCTGCAAAAGAGATATAGTAGACATACACTAGGTGTTGCTCACATGGCTGTCCACATGAACGGATGTCATTGTCAACACAACCACACTCTCTAATGGACTCACATTGACACTCTTTGCCAGACCCCAAATACACTCCCAAACCACTTAATTTGCCACACTGCAGTAATGCACAGGTACTACATGCACAACAGGGGATATCTGGAGGTTTTATGGGCTAGGACATGTGTACGTGTTTGACATCTGTCGGTATGCCAGTGGAAGTCATACTGGGAGTGACTGTGGTTGGGAGCATCATACCTCACACGCAGACACAAGGTGCCAGTACTGACATGCATGTGTGCATTGCTTCATGGGTGTGTAGTGGTTGGCTGTGCAAGATGACTGTACAAGGCTGGGTGAGGGGTAATCCTTGGCATCACGCCACCCAACAATGGTGTACAGTGTGGTACAGGGGTGTAGTGTCTGCAATGTCAAACACAGATGGGTATTGTATGAAATATCCTGACATCCTGGTTACCATTGTGTAGGGCTATAGCTTTGCAATGCATGTAATGTCTGTGTTTGATAGTCCTTGACATGGACATTGCCTGGGATGTGCATGTCCCACAATAATGTGCAGTGACATGTGCAGGTGTACATGGTTTGGCTGGCATATGTTGTGTATACAGACCGTTATCCTCCGATATGCCAATACTGGCCTGGTGTGGCAGAACCTGCTTATAGTCAGCAGGATGACCCTGCACCTGCATTGATAGCATGATACAGGTATTCCCTGGTGTCAGTGTCATCGGTCCATACACGGCACATGTGTAAGACATTGTATGGCCTCTGTGGATCACATTTGATGGCATCACATATGTTGCAGGCATCCAGTGGGGAACATAGTGAAGGCACATTGTCTGCAATTATGTGACTATTGTACTGCTGTACAGGGTGCCATGCCCTCTGTAGCCCACTGCAATCACACCATGCCTACTATCTGTTATTAATGTGCAGGGTACTAGCAACTTAGAGGGATATTCTAGGCAAGTGTTTTTGTGTATGACACATAGGTTCAGAATGTGTTCTGGGTAATAGTAGAGTTGCATACTTTGTTCACCAGGCCTTTTGCCAGATGTAGGGGTATGGCTTGCCAACACAGTCCCTTGGCTGACTGACATCTCTGAGGTGGACAATGTGACATATAAGATGGACGCCATATAGGAAAACTAAAAAATCCGCTCCCCATGTCCAGTGATTAGACACTCACAGCAACCTCCACACAGTCTCTGACAGTCTAACACACACACACCTGCCATGTCCTGGAATAGGATCCCTACCTAACTAGTGTAACACACTGCAGCATTACACAGTAACAGCACGTGCTATGGCGATTACTGGGTTACAGCAGTCCCAGAGGTATATGTCTAGGTGGGTGACATCAGCAGGATTGCAAAGGTGGTCACGTGAATTGTAAAGAGTGTGCATACTCTAAAAAGCATTGTTCCTGTCTCAGGCAGACAGAGACACACACAGAATTGGTCTCTCTTGGAATAGAACCCCTACCTAATTAGTTTATCACACTACAGCAACACGCAGTTACAGCACGTGCTATGGAGAATACTGGGTTACAGTAGTCCCAGAGGTGAATATGTAGGTGGGTGACATCCGCAGGATTGCCAAAGAAGGGCATTCAAAATGTACCACGGGTTGTACATGTCTGTTACCTGCATGTACCTGCTGCTTACTGTCACAAAAACACAATTACACCTGCTTAAACTTGTCTTATGCTGTTCTAATTGACAGTATCAATAAGACTTGCAGGTCTCGAACCACGGACCATGAACACTGAGGTTAGTGCATGTACCACTAAGCCATCTGGGTTGCACACATGTTGCATGGAGTCTAGAATGCACATCCTACTACCGGTATTCCACAGTACTGCAAACAAATGGGACAGTCCCTTTGTGTACATATGTACAGTACCCTTGAATGTACTGTACTCTTTGAAACAACAAAGACAAGTCTACATCTGTACAACTGTCATACCTACATATATATATATATATATATATATATTTATACACCTACAGGATGTATACACATACACACACACAACACACACACACACACACACACACACATGTCTGAATGCTCTTTGTGACACAGAAGAGTTCCAAAGGAACTGACGTGTGCACAAAACAGAGACATCTCTTGTGTTATAACATTTAAATCATAAGCAGTTCACCAGAGAAGGGATGGCTGTTGTGTATGTGGAGTTTGGGGTGGGGAATGATGACTAATGTAATCTACCCCGGAGTTTATGGAGTTAGGGTGGGGGAATGATATGTATGGACCTACACCCCAGCGACCACTTCTGTGTCACTGTTTGACAGTGGCACAGGAAAATAACATAACCAACTGTAGTCATGCTTGACTGTGTAATCTTTACCATTCCTATGTAATACTTTGTAGACACCGGACACCAGAGATGGCTACCATGGTGTGCTAAAAGACATTACACATGTGTATGCCTGGCTACAAGGTAGTCACACACACAAACAAGCACACACTTGCCAGTATTGTGCATACATGTCTTGCCTATGTAAAGGTAACTTGTACAGTGGTATGCAGTTGGGGTATGTGCCACAGAACACATACAATTACACTTACTGATTCCAAGTCTGAGCTTGGCGACATCACAGGACTGATTACTTGCTGTGGGGAGGGGGGAAGAGAGAGGTATAGCGGTTGACAAGGACAAAGGCCAGTGCAGAAGGAGGTATCTCTTTGGAATGCAGCAAAACCCACTGCCATGAAAGTATGCAGACACAAATACACACACACAACCACACTCAGCCTATGCTGACACACACAATCAGGCATTTACTGAGACACACACACACACACATACAGGCATTTGCTGTCACCCACACAAACACACAGCTGTCAGTGGTGGGATCAGAACTCTTGCCTATTTAAGGATCACTATTACACTACTTCGCAGTTATGTGACGCGCCACAGAGATTACACATCCCAAAGTAGTCAGACTGCCCTTCTACAATTGAGGACAACAACAGGGAGACTGACAGTCATGAAGTACACAGCTTTAAAGTAGGTGTACATTACAACCTGTATGCACAAACAAGATACACCATCCACAGGTAGGCCTGAGAGGTATAGTTGCAGCACAACAGGAACCTGAACTGGAGTATGGCCATCTGCAGAATGGACAACTACTATCACTATACAGGGTTACAGTGGGCATGCTCATACACTTAGTAGCACAGGGTCTTTGGGATGCACTTTGACTACAACTACACAAGGTTATACTGGGCATGCTCATACACTTAGCAACAAAGGGCTCGTTGGATGCACTAACCAAAATTACACAAGGTGTCAGTGGCTACGCTCATACACTTTGAAGAACAGGGCTGTTTGGGATGCACTCCAATTCTAACCACTGAAGTCCATAGTGCGCATGTTCAAACACTTACATGTACAGAACACGTTGTAATGGACTCCTATTGTAAACACATAGGTTTACAGTTAGGTACATCTTACGTGTCAGTATATATGCACATCATACTGGTTTACTACCTGACACCTGTATGTGGCCTGTAAATGATATATATGTGTCTGTGCTGTATGATACACATGCATACATGTACATGAAGTACTGACATATATATGTTATGTATACACTTTTATGCATGTGTGGACGTGACAGACAATAGGTTACCTGGGTCGCATAGGCAGATGCTACCTACAGCATGTGTCACATACCTTGCTACCCTGAAAGGCATACATTGATAGCAGGTTGTGGACAGTGGCATTATACGTGGAACAGTGGCATGTGTAAGCATAATGTGTGTGCCACCTTGTGTAATGGTACTGAGGTGCAGGTGACAAGATGACCTCTTCCTGCTGTGGTAGTAGTTGTCATTGTTAGCAGGACTGCTACCCTAAGTATATCTCACATTGGTCATATACACAAGTTCTGCCACTGTCTGTCACCTTACTTGGGGCATTTGCTACCAAGCACATTAATGCCATGTGCAGTGATGTCATGGTATGGATAGCAACTGCTAGACCAAAACAATGAACCAGTGTCCTACTGTTATTATGAGGTTGTCCAGTGTCTGTCATTCTGGGATGTCATGACTGAACAATGAGCCTTCAACACAGAGCAAATGCATCCATGTTACACGTGTGTGTGGATAATACCTAGGTCGCATTTACCCATATAGCCACATTCCAAGGCAAATGTCCTACACACAGAAGTAACACCCTGACACCTACATGAAAACTGCACTGGATGCCTATGCTAACCCGTGCTAGATGTGTGGTGTTAGTAATCCATTTGCTCAATGTAGAACCTACAATGGGGAATACCAACATCTGCGCAGTGAGGAACACCTAGCTGAAGGCTCTGAAATGCACAATTGCACTACCACCATATAATTCAGATACAGACATGTGGGCCATAACAGTGGTATGGGCCATACCAGGTGGTGGTGTACACATATTTATAAAGGCTATTCACATGTAAAGACCACTACTCCGACATAACACATCACAGATGAGACAGGTACAGGTGATAGTGGCAAATGTTGCATTCTAGGTTGTATCCTCAAATATGTCCACCACCTTGTTCCCAGACTACCAACACACACCCATATGTGGTATGACATAGTATGGTAGATCACCCGATATCCCTCGATTGGTGGACTGTACCTAGGCCTACATCAACTGTGCAATGTACCCACATACAGACACAGCTGTATAATGTGTTATGCAATGCAATAATACCACTGTTTTTAATCTGCTCAGTTGTACACATGCCAGGGTCCCTCGGATGTTGTCAGCATTAAATTGGTCGACTGTTGCTGTACACCAGTAAACAACACCCTCATGGTTTGATATGACCTAACCGTACCTGACCTGGATATGTACATCCCACACTCATACAATATATATTACATTACAATAGCTTTCATTTTCCTTTCTACATACAGGTGGCTACAGTCATTACATACATGCACATGGCAGATAGCATGCTAACAGTGCATAAGGTTCGATATCAATGTTGACAGGGGTAATATCCCCTGTCTACTGGTCACCCATGACACCTATCATATCACACAACACCCCATGTGGCATGAATGTCTTTAGGCATGTCCACCTAATGAAATGCCTACAAACATACCCAAATAACAGGACCATAGGACCTACACAAGGCCTTTATTGACAGACTCAGGAAAATCCAGCTCTGCACTGTACATTCCTGGGTAGTCAGAGGTGATATGTTCATGACATGTACAGCCATGTGTGGCCACATCTCCTACATATACCCCATGTCAACAATTGCAAGCCATGAATGCTGTGTGCTGTCTGGACATTAGCCTTAGTACCACAATAGCTAGTACATGCTGAGGTGAGATAGTTACAAGCCACAGACCTCGCACATGCTTGAATGAGTGCACTGCCTAGCTCTAAAAGAGCACATTGCTGGCTCTCTTCCAGTACACATGAAGTGTGTGTGGCAAATATGATGTGCTCACTGTTGACCATTACAGTGCCCTGGCTTCACCATGGCACTGTCAAGTAACAGTTTGTAGGAGCATGTCATGGAATAATGCTGTGTGTGTTATGCTGATATGTGTTGTTGTAATATATGTACACTTGGCTACTCAGTGAAAGTGGTGGTGTCCTACCAGTACATGAATACAACATCCATTATGGTGTAATGCTTGGCTATGTTTCACACATGGCATGGGGAAGGTGTGGAATGTATCCTCTTGACCTGCTAGTGCACTTACTGATGTAGACCGCATATGTGTACATGTATTGCTGTTTGTGTATATTCCATGTGTGTGCAGTGTCTGATGTCTGAAGGTGACTGTTGTCTTAGTACAGTATGCTGTTGCAATACAGCCTCAACATTGCCAACTGTATATGGTGATATGCTCTAAGTACAGTAAGCCGTACATGAGGTATGGAGAGATGTTTGGACATGACTACTAAGTGGTGGGGTGTCTTTGCAGATGAATGTTTACTGAGGACAGCTCACTGGCTTGTTACAACCAGTCCTACAATAACCTGTGTACCTGCTAAGGTCAGGTTTTGTTAATTGAAGTGGAAGACAGACAATGTAGAATGCTGTAAGGGTGACACCGAAGGCAAACCCCATGACACCTGTAACAGTAGTACCTCCACTGTGCATATATTGTGCATATATCAGCACAGTTGTCAAAAGAAAGAGTCAGAAAACATTGTACCAAATGTGATAGTGCTGTACTGCTGTAGTACCTATTATGAGATAGGCAGGTGTTTGATTCACAGTACTGGGACATGTGAGTGTGTGTCCATATATGTCACGTATGGTTGGGAATACATCCCACATATTATCACTCTCCTGAACACTGTTGTTGACACCAGTACAGAGTGAAGTGTAGAAAGAAAGGCATAGGCAGGTGGTTAAACCTCACACATGTAAAGTGTCTGTATGTGTGTGACAGTGTGTGTGTGCGTGTTGGTGTGCGTGTGTGTGTGTGTGTGTGTGTGTGTGTGTGTGTGTGTGTGTGTGTGTGTGTGTGTGTGTGTGTGTGTGTGTGTGTGTGTGTATGGCTGTCCGGTTCCTGGAGTGAGGCTGTATTTTACCATAGTTAAATGTTAATGCCCACTCCCCCCATCCACTCAAAGCAGTCTAGCATCCCTGTTGATATCATCAGTCGTAAATGGGCATACTAACTGCCTGTTAACATGTACGCCCTGGGGTGTGACCTGTTGTGACATAGCCTACTGATGGACCCCCCTCCCCACATACTCTCACTGCATTGTATTATCCCTGTCAATGTCCTCGATCTTAGGCCATTTCTACTACCTGCACATGTGTAATCTCTGTGGCACATCTTGTAATTGTGTAGTACTATAATGATTATATGCACATAGGCAGGGATTCTCATCTGAACACTGGCAACTGTGTGTCAGAGTGTGTGTTACAGTGTCTGGAATCCCTGAGTGTGTAGGTGTGTCTGTGTTTGCATGCTGTCATGGCAGTTGGTGTTACTGCTTCCCAATGAGAAGACACTATTTCCACTGGCCTTTACCCTTGTCATCCAGCATACCACTCTTTTACCCACTCTGTGCTCCAGGTAACTATAACTGTGATATCACCCAGTATGGATGTTATGGCTCTGAACACAGTAGCTTACTACACAGCTATCATGCTCTTGGATCATTAGAAAAGTAAACATAATTGAAACATGGGAGAATATAACTGTGATGTGGAAGCTACAAAGTGAATGCAGGTATTGTAATACTGACCTGTGGGTAGTCAACATGTACATATTGGACTCCCGCAAACACCAACATCCCCCAGCACATGCAACTGCACCTGAAAGAGGAAGGCAGAACATCAAGATCAACATGCTGTTAGTGTTGTTACACATGATACATGCTGTCAAACATACAAAATGTATTCTAAAACTTCAATACATGGCATGTCTGCTGCCTGTCAACACTACTCAACAATATTAATCTACAATTGTCTACCTAGTATGTTCACCCTGTGCATTAGACCATAGGAACATGTCCCTGCACCGATGGTGTGGAAGACAGGGATGCGGCACAGGCATCATCATATGCACAGGGTGATAATGTTTGCCAGAGGCCTAGGCTGTGCCATTGGATGACATCATACATGTGTGTTAGAGCCTGTGATATCACTGGGCGTGTGTGGATGTTATGCGTGTGTGCGTTGAGGTGCCCTACATTTGTTTCCAGTGTGTGTGTATGCATGAAGACAGGTCTGCCATTTGGCTGGCCTACACAGGGGTAATACTGACAGCTGCAGACTGTACAAGGCAGGTGTCACAGTTCACGGTGTCCAGCTATAGCCACATGACCTGCATATGCCAGGGGTTGCACGGGCACTACCAGGCAGAGGTCCAGATTTGGTACTGTTTGATGATACATGTCCACTGGAATTGTGTCCCTGTTGGGACCATCCAGGACCATGTGCACGTGGCCTGCTGTGTCCTGGTGTGCACTTCACAGCACCAGCAGCACTGCTGCTGCTACCACCACTATGGGAGCGGGCATGTGCAGTAGCATGTTCACGTAGACCTTCAACAGGTGGTGTAGCTGGCCTATGTCCACATGGCCAACACCTCACTCCCACCAGATGTACCAGCACAGACAATCCATGCTCAAGGATTGATATGCCACGGTCAAGGACTCCCACAATGTCACCCAATCGTCTATCTAAAACATCTGCAAGGTGATGGTGAGCATTTGCAAGTGTCTAGATGTTGTCAGTTAATGAATAGACAGCAGCCCTCTAAAGCCTCAGACCATCTCTGTTGTGCCATTCAGCACGTGCCTGCACCTCCATTACAGCCTGAAACATGCATCTGGTGACTCCAGCTGATGTGCTTGGTCTCGAAGGGGCATGTTGGCCAGTGGTCCTCCTACGAGCAGCACTGAGCACATGCCTGTGTGGGACATCACCAGTATGTTGACTGGAATCATAGTGTGCAGGCACACCATCCATAGTCACCACACTTCCCTGTTCCATGCTACCACCTGCCAACTTGACTTCCTCTATGGCCAGTGGTGATGGGGTATGTGCAGGCAGGGGAACTGTGTGCGAGGATGAGGGGGAGACATTTGGGATGGCAACCGATGGCACTGATTCAGCCCCTGACAACTGTGCCTGTGCCTCAATCATACTATCATCATTATTGCTAGAGTCTGTGGGGACACTAACATCAGGTGGACCACATGAGGGCAATGCACCTACATCAACACCTGTGAGGGGAAGACAAGAACTGTACATTACAAGTTATACCAGACACAGACAGACAGACAGACAGACACACACACACACACACACACACACACACACACACACACACACACACACACAGAGACACACACAGACACACACATAAAGAGACACAGACATACACACAGACACACACAGACAGACAATGACACACAGACAGACATACAGAGACACACAGACATACAGACAGACAGAGCCACACAGACAGACAGACAGAGATACACAGACACAGACAGACACACATGCTACATGCAGGTGATATGGCAGAGGGCATTCAGCTTAGACAATTATAGCTTCAGCTTAGGCAACTATAGTGGTAGTTATCATTCATTGCTTGGTTGCACACAACAGCATGCATGTGGTATAGCAGATGGCATGCACCTTACATAATTATAGTGGTGGTTAGCATACATACATGTATTGCACAATTTGTGTTAGTAGCCTATGCCCCATACCTGCAACACAATGCATGCACTTTACACCATTGCACTGCATTGCCATGGTGTTTGCAACATACACCACATGTTAACAGACCATCGCTGCTGGCCACTGCCCTGATGTGTGAGGACATGAGGAATAGGGTATGTCAACTGCATACTATGTTTGCCTGAGCCCTAGCTTGCATATCTCCACCAAAGCAGTGCATGTTTGTTTAACATTATACTGCCTACCCCTAAGCTGAGTGTAGATATTGTGCATGTGGCTGTACTCACATGTTTGACATGGCTGTCCCTACTTTGCAATGGTGCCACAGACCAGCACAGGTTTACAGTACACCGGCCTGCTGTGTGACGTATGATCTTGCCAATCACATGTAGTATGACATGTCTTCTGCTGGCATGCTGAATGTGTAACACAATGGTGTCCTTTCCAATCTACAGTACGGTAATGGTGTCCCAATCCAGGGACGTGTTATACTATCATGGGCCTTCAGCTGATGCAATCCTGTCTGTCCACCCTATAAATATGCAGGGACATACTGCACATTGAGCTGATGTACATAGCCATTGTAGGGCATCATGTGGCTTCACGATTGCTATACAGTGTGAGCTACTGGCACAGTTCATAGCCATGACTATGTTCACATACAATACATATCTAATGTGGAATGTGACCCACGTCACCGAGGTGTATACACAATAAACCCTAATGTGGAATGTATGACACAGATCACAGAAGGGTATACGGATGACACCCCTGCACATATACAACCATATTACTGATACCTGGCAACTATTCCCACACATGGCTAACTTACAAGTACTCTATGCCCCACATGCCATCTGTGTACCTCACACACATGAGGAGCAGGCATGACAATGATGTCTGACACCAGCAAGATGAATGTACTGTATCTGTGGCTTGATGTGAATGTATGTGCATGTTGTGCAACACATGTATGTATTTGGATACTGTATAGGTGAATGCTTCCATGTCGTGACACACTCCAGATGTTCAAGACATGTTATGTGGTGGTATGCCTACACAAGCTGTGCACAGGTCTGTATGATGTTTAGTGTTTCACATCTGCAATATCACCATTACACAAAGGCCATAGTTGTATTGTGTCGAGCCAATGTACAACAGGATGCACACACATGTACATCACTTCTACTGTGTGTTTTGCTTCATGTCTCTGGCCATCCTCCATGGCCATGTGTACACATGTTCAGTCCAGTGGCTGTGGTGGACATCTTATTTCACATGTCAGTGTTATCCCATATGACATACACCCATAGATGTCACATGCTCCACTGAGGGCAGGGTTATGCAGAAAAAGGGTGGTGTGTATGGGATGTGAGACATGTTTTGCAGGATAGTTGAGCAGTGTTGCAGTCAGCCCACTACATGTCATGGACACGTCTGATAGCACATGACATTGTGTGACATTCATAGCAAGGGTATACTCCACAAGGGTGTATCCTGTGGGCCGGGCATACTCCAACTCCAGCACATTTAGTGTGTGCACACATATGCTCTCTGTACAGTACTGTTCATATTCCCAACATGTGCAAACTATGTAGTACCTGTCCCTACAGTGGAACACACCTCCACCATTGTATTCACTGTTGTCCACACATCTAGCAATGACAGTTTGGAAGATTTAGTATAGGTGTTTCATATAGTCTTCAGTTTTTTCACATAGGTAAACAGTGTGATGCATTGCAGGTCTGACCAGTGTCCATTACCAGGACCACCATACATTAGGTGTATGTGTGTTATGGCAGATAGCATGCAAATAATATGTTTCATGCATTATCAAGCCTGGTAAATAATAGCAATCTCACCTGACATAGGCTGCTGTCACTGCAAAACGCCAGAGGTACCTAAACAGGAGTGTCACAGCAGTAAGATCATTATCCACACCTGCGTGGTAGCTACAGGGTGCAATGTCTATGTTAGCACATAAGCCAGTACAATACACTATACTATGGAGTACGCACATCTGTGCATACATAGAGTAGCATACTATAGTATGTGGCATGTGTGCATACATGCCTTGCATATGATGTTACATTACATATTGTACATTAACACATTTAACTATGTGATATATGGTTGTGTTTTATGTGCAGTAGTGACTTACCAGGCAACTCCAGTCTCGGTGGTTGAGAGACACCCACCTCTACAATACCAGCTAAAGCTTGTGGATGGAGGTCTGCAGGTGTCCCCAGGTTGGCCTGTAGCTCCTCGGTACTTGTGAGTGGGGGCTGGGTGAGTGGCCCCCCACCTGTTGCACCTTGTTCCCTGGCAATTGCATTAGCATGCTGTTTTGCCCATCTTATCAGGTCAGTTCAGTGTCGGCACACCTGCTGATAGGTGCGATTGTGACCGCCAACATCATTTACCCTCCTGCAGAGTTCCTCCCACAGGGCATCCCATTGCTGTGCATCCTTTGGCACATAGCTGAAGAGCATCATGTAGTTGTCAAGGAGGTATGGTATGAGGACCTTATCCTCCAAGCGGCTGTATGGTGGCAGTCTGCTATGTGGCATACCTGGAAGACATAACAATGGAGACAGGTCACAGTAACTCACAGAGAAGTACAGCAGTACAACTGAACATACATGTGTATCACATTTATTAAGATTACAAATATGTCTTTGTAGATTTACATGACACTAACACCACTGACATGTATAAGTCACACACATTTGACACCTACTGGTGATGTGATGTTATCACCATATATGTGTGTGTCATGTGATGACATTGCTCATACACTATGTGGATGTTGTCTTGACATGGGCATGTCTGTTTGCCTCTAGTGGTGTCTTTACCTATCAGCACATGCCGGGATGTGTTTACTTTAACGCAATTGACCTTAATGCTGTGTATATGCCACATATATAGTAATACATAGTCATTAGGGAGACTTGCAAGCATGTATGTGTTTTGCCATATACATCTACATGGCACTGTATGGCTGTGTAGCATCCTGCCATGTATTGCCTGTGTTGCACTTGTGTAACACATGGGGCAATAGCTAGCCTGATGGTATTTGCAGTTTTGGATATCAACTATGGCATGTATGGTCATAGTGCTCTAGTAGGCTATATGCTCTGGGCCATTTATGAGTCTAGGCAGACAGGTGACCTAGCTGTAGGCAACAGACAGGTATGTTTCAGTCGCCAGTTCAAGCAGTGCCACAGAAGCAATACACATGGTTACTGATATATTTGGCATGCAGTCATCACACCATGTCACAGAGAGGGGCGATGTGCAGGTTCTCTGGACAAGGATGCATAGTATGGCAAGAGTATGTTATAGGTTCATAGGTTCATACTAGGCTATCTGCCCCAGGGCATTTATAAGCCTAGCCAGAGTGTCTTTGGCTTTCGCCACCCATTTTAAAATAATTTTGCTATGCCCTTTTTCGAGGTTAGTGTGCTGTGCCTCTGTCTAACAGTGACACAGAAGTGATACCCGGGGTAAACCTATGATCTTCCATCCACTCATCAAGATTCCTCTTGAAGACAGTCAATGAGGGACTCTGCCTAACCTGGACTGGGATTTTATTCCAGAGTGAAGGGAGCCTCTGTGTTATGAATCTGTCCCTCCAGCATGTCCTATTTATGTCAGTGCTGATGTTCAAGTCTCTCGAGCGCGTAGCTTGATGGGATTTGGATTTTCTGAGGTGCAGCATGTCCATTAATTCCGGGTTGGACATGGCTTTATACGTCAGGTACAGATCGCCTCTGAGCAGGCAGTATGCCACTGAGTAGAGCTGGAGTTTCTTTAACCGGGCAGCATATGGCATCTGTTTGAGCCCTTTGATCCTCTTGGTGAGGTACTTTTGGGGTCTTTCCAGTTGCTGCAGGTGTCTGGTAAGGTACATCCCAAAAGGGGCATTGTACTCAATTATGGGGCTGATGAGGGATGAGTGAAGAGGCACGATGACTTCCCCTGATCTAGATGTGAATCCCTTCATGATTAGGTGGGCTATATAAAATGTTTTTCTAACCACTTTGGCCACGTGGTTGTCAAATGAGAGAGTGCTATCAACTTGGGTCCCCAGGTCCCTAATTACTTCTTCTGTACTTAATGGATTACAACGTATGTGGTAATTTGTGGGCACTTTGTTTTTGCCAAAGGGGATGACTATACACTTTTTGGCATTTAGCTTGAGGCCATGGCTCTGGCACCAGTTGTCTGTTTCTATGAGGCCCTTTTGGAGGATGCTTGTGTTGGCTGGAGTGTCGATTATGGTGCCCAGTTTGCAGACATCTGCAAACTTGGTCAGCCACAGTCCTTCCGTGTTGGCCTGTACCTCCGAGAAATATATACCGAACAAGAGAGGTCCCAGGACTGAGCCTTGTGGGACCCCACTTGTAACTGGTTTGGAGTCTGACATGGCTCCAGCAAATCTAACCATGTGGGTTCTGTCCTTGAGTCAGTTTGCAACCCATCTAGTGGCATAGGGGTTTATATTTAAGCTGGTGAGCTTATCTATAATGCCCGAGTGGGGTATTGTATCGAAGGCTTTTGCGAGGTCCAGGTAGGCTGTGTGGACCACCTTCCCCTCATCAATGGCCTTAATGACTGTTTCAAAGAAATCAACCAGGTTTAAGAGGCAGGATCTGCCCTTAACAAAGCCAAACTGGGTAGGATCCAGTGTCTGTAGGTCCCCGATATCTTTATTTATGAGGTCCATGATGATCCTTTCCATAGCTTTGCAGACCAAGCTAGTCAGGCTTATGGGGCGATAGTTTCCAGGATCCATTGAGGCACCACCTTTGTGGAGAGGGACCACTGTTGCTGTACACCACTCTTTGGGTACATATCCTGTAGTAAGGCTGAGATTGAACAGTAGTTTTATGTTTGGGTTTAGCTCTTCTTGGAGTTCATGTAGGACGCAGCCCGGGACACTGTCTGGTCCCATTGATGCTGTGTTTTTTGCTTTGGAGAGTGCAGCTCTTACCTGAGCATCTGAGATGTCAGGGGGGCAGCACTCTCCTGGGATAGATATTTGCCCTTTTGGTGGGGAGGGGGGGAGAAGTTTGCGCTGGACCTGTCAGCTAGGATGTTGGCAATGTCTGTGGGTTCGGTGTATTTTTTGTCATTTTGGACTAATTTTGAGCATATCTGGGAATTCCCACCCAGGTTCCTAACATAACTAGAGAAAGCCTTGTGATTATCCTTAGTGTCCTGTGCAATTTTTCTCTCGAAGCTGGCCTTAGACGATTTTATGAGTGCCCGTAGTTTTTTGCTAATACTGATCAGAGATGCCTTCCCTTTTTGGGATATTGCTCTATCATGTAGTAGCTTCCTCCTTCTATTGTATAGTTTGTTTATGTTAGGTGTATGGGGTAGGGATCTGTCAGGCATGTTGTGATCCTTGTACTAGAAAGGTGGATGTCCATGACGTATGTGTTTATTTGGTATCAGGATGTGTTAAGTGTAGCATGTACAGCACCTCTGGGTTGGACATGGCTTTATTCAGGGTAGGCTGCATGCTACATAGTGCAATTAGGGATTGTGAAGGGCAGTGTAGGCCATCTACACTTGGGCAATAACTCTTAAAGGAAATATGTGATCTATTATGGGTCACGTGGGTGTTGAGTATGGCCGAGCAGTTATCTCTATATTCCTGGATTTCACTCTGTCATGATTAGGGGTGCCACATACGACTACCTGTCTTTTGTGGTGATGTAACTATCAAAGGGAAGTACTGTCCAGCTGCATCCCATACACACAGTTGCCATTATGTTGACCACTGCCTAGGTGGTAGTTAATGGGTACAGGATTTGTAACATAGTGGATGACAATGCAATACTTAGCTGTCAGATTGTGGCCATACATCACACACCACACATCTGACACACTAAGGCCCTTCTTTATGTTGAACGCAGCACACAATGAGTTGACTATTGCTCATAGTTCATAGTCATTTGCAGACATCAATAGGCTGATACCTTCTGTGTTAGTCTACGTGGTATAGATGACAAATAGGGGTAGTACCAGGAATGACCCCTGTATTACTGTGGCTGGCACTGGTTTGATGTGCGTGTATTTGTCAGACACCTTCTGTAGTGTGGGTTCTGGCAGCAGTCCACTTGCCACCCACTCCTGTGACATAGGAATATACACCTAGTTTACTGAGTGTAGCTGGAACACAGTATGGGTGATGGTGTCCTACGACCTGGCAAGGTCATGATATGCAGTGTGAATCAACCCTACTGTCAGCTACAGCTATACTGAGTACATCAATTACATTGACCACAGTACATGGCCGTACAGACCAGACTCAGCAGGGTAGTTGTGCACTATGTCCTATTATCAATGGTGTCTCCCCCTTTGTGGGGTGTGATAACTGTTGCTGTGCACCATTCGGTGTGTACACAGCCTGACATGGAAATATGATTGAACATGATGTGTATTTGGATAGCTGAATGTTCTTACATTTGTGTAGGATACACCCTGGGATGCTGACAGGTCCCATGAAAGCTGTATGTATGGCATTAGAGAGTGCAGCTTGTACCTGCATAGTCTTTAGTACAGGGGCCTTGTAGTGTACATGGATATATTACTAAGTGTACTTGTTGGGGGTGGAGAAGAGGTGGGAGTGGGTTTAGGTTCTCCGAGTCCCTATCTGGATGAACGGGTGTTATTTCTGTAGGTTCAGTACTGACCATGCCATAGTGCTGTGCAGCATGGCAGGTCTTGTTGTTGCCATTACGATTAACAGTGCAGCTATAGAATGCTCTGTGCTTGGTCTGATAATATGTGGCTGATTGGTTTCACTGTAGCTTTGCGTGGTTTTATTTGGTGTATCTGCATCTTACTGAGGCTGACCAGGGATCACCTACACTCATGTGTGTTCACTCTTGCAACAGTTACTACCTTCTGTGGTACAGTTTAAAGCATGGTAAAACCAGTTTGCCTACTTGTTTGTGTTGGGTTGACTCCTGGTTCTGTTTCAATGGCACAATCACTGCACATATGTGACTGCTTAAGGTTCATTTGTGTAGGATTCAGCATTTGCTCATGCATTGTCCATCTGCATGCATGCCATGGCACTCACCACTCTGCTCTTAGGAAACATAACATTAGCATTGGAGACTATGTGTAGCATACTGTTAACCCTGTTTGTGTGACTACTGTGATCCAGGTCAGTGGGGGTTGATGGAATCCAACATGCATTGAGCGCAGGTGTTTGTACATGAGGAGTCTTCCCAGTTCATAATGGAATAGTTGAGAGTAGCCAATATTATGGTTCTGTCTCAGACCTAATCTTCCCCATTATAGCACATTATGACAGTTGGGAAGTCCACGGCCTGGTGGATGATCTGTCTCAAGGTGCATTTTGAATTCCACTGTGACACAAAGGTAGTTGCTCAGCATAATGCATCTGATATTATGCAAGTGCAATTAGCATGGGGGTGTACATATCCTTCAGGAATATGGACACACCTGCAGCCCGTGTGTTCCAATAAAGGATAATGGGCAAAAGGTGAGGTTTGTGTTATAACATGGTCATGCAGGTTTGCACTCTGGAGCATTGAAAAATGTCTCAGCCACTGCACAGATATGTTCTCCATGTTAGGGATTGACATATGTGTGTCTGTATAGTGTTTCTGACATGTATCATTGTGTAGTGAGACTCACAGTTTATTGCTTGGCTGTCCCTGCAACAGCAGTGGACCCTCACCTGAACCACGCATGATGAAGGCACTATAGGGGAAGCACGAGCCCTAGGCTGTATCCAGATTCCCAGGGGTGACAGGTGCAGGCCCTGTCTGGCAAAGCATCATGGTCTGTCAACCATGTTATCCCAGGATGACAGATACTGGATACCCTGCGACATGCACCACTACACTAGACAATTGTGGAATGCGATCCCTTTGTCCCTGTACTGCAGTATCATTCTGGCCAATGGCAGAATGCTACCCAAGCCTTGAGACATAGCTGCATGGGCTACAAGACCTGACAGTTCCTACATGTGTTTCCATGCAGTCCAGGCTACTGCATCACAGATCCTGCACAACAACATGGAATATGCCAGTGCTATGTGCATAGTTCAAAAGGTGGTCTGAGTGTATGAGTGTGTGGCTAATCATGGCAGACAGGCAGCTGACAGTATGTATGCCGTCATATAGGTCAGTGTGTAACAATGTGCTAGAGGTTGCATTCACAAATGAGTACTGTTGGGCATGTTTCCAGTCATGTGTTCAGAGGTGTGGCACAATTATGCAAACTATGTCATACAGTTTGTTTATTTCAGTGTCTGTATCCTCCTGCTTGGGGGGGTCACTTGTTTGGCCAGATACTTAGATGTGTCTGTGAATGTGTGTGATTTCCGGTACTGTGTGTGGGTGTCCTTACTGTGTTCTGGTAAGGGTATGTGTTGGTTGTGTTGATGAGCTGCATGTGTTAACCTACACCTCATGACTGCCCAGTCCAGTCATGGCTGTAGAATGGGCTGCCTTCCAGCTTACCTTTGTAGCTGCATCCCAGACAATGTGTGGGGCATGGTGTTAGGTGGGTCTGGCAGTGTACATGGCATAGAGATTACATTCCCCCAGGATGGCCACATACACAAAGCTGACAATAGAAAACACTAGTAGCTGACTAGTGAACATGCCTGTATGAGCAGTCAGTACTGCAAGTACCAAGTACTTACTGTATTTAGTTTACGTATTGCCTATGAAGATGTTTTAGACAGTGATGCTCACGTGTAAATATTTGTGTTATGGACGTGAAAACACTGGCTATTACAGAAACATTGTAGCTACCTTTAGCAGCAATCCTCCTCTGAGGAGCACATCATATCCTGTTAGTTGATTACAGATGATGCAAGTGTCTACAGGTCTGTTTCCCTCTCTGGGTATATACTCACATATCCACCAGGACCATGAGCACTGTTGGGCGCAGACACCCACTCCTCGAACAGAGACATGTATCAATAGGCTCTGATGCCACTATCAACATGATCAGGATATAATCAGATAGTGTGAGCCATCACCTATGATGCAGCTATTACACATGGGCAGCTGTCTCCTACATCTTACACTCCTACTGCAAATGATATACTGGAGTTAAAGATGATATGCAACCAGTTTCATTACCAGTGCTGTGCACAACCTTACATACAGTATGTGCAGGCGGCTGTTAGGTTGGCAATGAGAGGTTGGGCTACACAAACATGGTAGTTCAACCAGTGTGTCTGTACTCTCAATATCCACTTTATGTAGGTGTGCACATAGCCATTTGGCCCAGCCCTGTAACAAGGGTCATTATACATTTGCATAACATGTACACATGCACAGCTGTTATTGCTTACAAACGATTGTAGAGAGGTGGATATTACATGTGTTATGTGCATGGATATTTACCTGGCTCTTCCAATTATCTTTGATATCATGCTGCTAAACTGTCAGATTAATACTAATGCTATGTATCCTGTCATTGAGTACTGTAATTGCCAATAGATAGAACTACTGTTTGCATAACATAACAGAACTGCTATGTAGAATAGAATACAGATCTGCCTAGAATACTGTACATTAAACAGTTATTGGCACAATACCCCACAATGCACACCATATTTGCATGGTAAGCCCACCTTTAACATGTTCATCGTACTTATAAACCCATACATATGTCGACAGTTACAATATATCGACATATACTATCCCCTGTTATAGCACATACTTGTTGGACCAATCCTGACACTGACAGTGGGTATAAGCGAATTTGTGGGTTCCAAGCCCATATCATCCCTTGTGGTGTATGTGTAGTGTGCTGTGTGACCTACAGCAATACACACATAGAATACTACAAGTATTACTACTGCTCAACAATACATCACTAAAAGATAGCTATTTCCATTATATGCATTGATTACACAGTAATTCTTACAGTACAGATACTACATACACAGACATACTACATGTTATACATACCATCTTAGTAATCTGAGGTGTTATGAACTAGTGTTATGTTCATTTTTGGTTCATCTTTCAGTGTTTTTTACTGTCCTACAGGTAGATACAGATGGTTTGAATGTGTGACAAGGCAACCTTTTATAGTTGCAGATCAGTAACATGTGCTATCCCGATGGCCAATTGGTGTTCCTAAGTTACATGCACGTCAGCTGCGCTGCTACTGTCATAGCCAATACCATGGCTACAGTGGAGTATAATTGAGTACTCCACTTGGCCATTGTCCCTTTGCATTACTTGTGAGGGAGACAGCATGGAAGTTTTGTTTGGAATCTACTGCAACAGCTTTATTGAGATGAACAGTAATATATTGTGTGTAATGCCTAGAGGAGTTGGTCTAAATGCGAGTACTGCTGTCATATTTCTGAACATTGAACCTTGTGCAGGGTTTGTCTGTACCTAATACTTCTGCATATGTGTCAGTCTGACCAGGTTGTTTGACCAGCTCAAGGCTGCATAGCTATGCATATAATGTTAGGGAGTTTACAGTGTGCTCACCAGACATATTTAGTTTGGTGTTACTGTGTATCATACTGTGCTAATAATCAGTATTCGGTTAAACTTCCTGGTGTATGAACCTTTCAACCATCTGAAACAGGATTAGTTCATACAAACCCTGTTACATCTGCAGCTGTTCAATTGTATAATGGCAACTATTTCATAGAGGGCCTTGAGTCTGTCTCCAGGTATGTTAAGGTTTCAGCAGATGTTGTACAGTAGTTGCATAATTGGTTATGGTATGACAGCATGCATTGATGTAATTATTTCGGTTGTGGGGTAGATGTTGGTAGGTGTACAAAACACATGCAGGTGTGTAGGAACCCCTTTTATACAACGTCTATATGTGTGTGGGTGTTCTTTCCCTATGTGAACACCTATCTCTTAGTGGACTAATACTATGGTAATTGCAGGCTGATTCATTAAGGCGCTAATAAATGCTTCCTGTATAGCATGCAGGTACTGTTAGTCCTTGAATCCTTTTGGCAATACATCAGAATATAATATAGATTTGCAAAAGGAAAGCTGTCTGTGTAATTCTGTCATGGAAATTTTCAGTCAATGCAGTTGTGTTGGTGACTGTGTCTATAGAACATATTTGTAATAGTGCATTGGCATATACTCTTCATATGTTATGTTCATATTGTTTGGGGGGGGGCGAATTTGTGATTCCTATGGCCCATGTTATATTCAGATATGACCACTTCGGATGCTGTCTACAGACATGTATATATATGTGTGTATATCTATATATATATATATATATATATATATATATATATATATATATATATATATATATATATATATATGTGTGTGTGTGTGTGTGTGTGTGTGTGTGTGTGTGTGTGTGTGTATATATATATATATATATATATATATATATATATATATATATATATATACATGTGTGTGTATATGTATATAGATATATACATTATTGCATACATTTATCTGTACCTCCATAGATGTTTTTACCCATCTATATATCTACATATATATATATGTAGACCTGTATATATAGACATGTCTCTATGTATCGCTCTCTCTCTCTCTCTCTCTATATATATATATATATATATATATATATATATATATATCTATATATATGAGCAGACACCTTGAATTGCGTACATGGCAGGTTGTCCTATTTCAACACATTCCTTCCTTTTGTGTTTTAACCTGTCTGCATACACAACTGGGATAGGTATATCCCAGGTAGCTTGGTGTTAGGTTATTCTGAAGATGGAGTATATGGTTGTGGGTTCTATTCCTGCTTAGTGTTATTATTTTACCTCTCAGAGCAGGCATGGTAGGGAAAGTGTGAATAATGCAGATTTACATGGTTGTAAGCAGGTTTGCCTGTGGTCTGCCCGATGTTAAGCAAAGGTCAAATGTGTGAAGCGCTTCGTTTACTGTGTTGCAGCGCCGCTTACCATCGTGCAAACACATGGAAACCTGCTTACAACTGTTTAAGAGTGCTTTAATCCACCTTCATCCAAAAGCCCTTATTCTGGCCTTCAAAATAACTGAATAGCCCTTGCAGGGCTTGAACACAGGACCATGAACACCACAGGTACTGACTTTACCACTCAGGCATCTGAGATATGCACAACTGTTTTTATGTTTAGAATATACATTGTACTACAGACATTCCTCACTACTGAAACAAATGTGACAGTCAGTTGGTGTACATATGTCTGATACATGTTAATGTTCATATGTTTGTGAAAGTTGGTGTTGCAATGTGACATGACGGGGTGTATTATGAATGAGTAAGGTTCTTGCTTTGTGTCCTTATTATATTGTCCCCATACTCCATGTATGCCCCTCCAGTTCACTTATTGGACATCCTACCCGGGCCCTCCTTGATGCATGATTGCATTACCCATCATTCCTCCCCCACCCCAATCTTCACATACACAACAACCACCCCTTCTATGGTGAATTAGGTTAATATTAATTGTTAAAATACCAGAGCTGCATGTGTTTTGTGTACGCTCCAATTCCTTTGGAGTGCTTCTGTGTCACGAAGTGTGTTCATAGATGCTTATATATATGGCTATTGATGTAACTGTATAATATATATATATCTGCAAAATCACTGATATATATATATATATATATATATATATATATATATATATATATATATATGCAAAATCACTGATATATATATAAATATATATATATATATATATATATATATATATATATATATATATATATATATATATATATATATATTTCGTATTAGTTTGTAACAGTAATACATCTGTAGGCTGGAATGTGTTGGTTCACAAACTGCAGTACCTTACAATATACTGTACACATGTACACAAAGCCACTGTCCCATTTGTGATCATTACAGTGGAATGCATATGGTATAAGGTGTAGTTTCAGGACCATGACATATGTGTATACCTCGGATGACTTAGTGATAGGTCCCATGACTATAGTGTGTATGGTCCAGGGATCGACAACTGCAATGCTTTACGATTGTTTTTTACTGCAGAATAAGGTTCATTTAAGCAGTTGTAAGCATGTTTAAAAGTGTTTGTGTGACATTAGAGCAGTGGTTAAACACAGTTAAACAAACGTTGTAACGTATAACCTGTGTGCGCAAACACGGCCACATCTGCTAACTACTCCGGATATATACCTGTCAGTGACGTTACATCTCACTATGTGCTGACATGACATTACATTCTCTGTTGACTGTACTCTCCAGCACACATGGGTTTATATGGGTGATTCAAATGTTTATTATACAGACGATTACTATCTATATATGCAAGCTGTGGTTAAGGTATACTTTTGCACATGATAAACATCCCTGCCTTTATCGGGATTGTAACCTCGAATGCACAGATACTATGCAGATGCTGTAACCATTACACTGTTGACATTAACGTTGCTTCCGCCTATTTCCTATTTATATGATTTCTATGTGTAAGCTAGGCTAAGCAAGGGGCGGGAGCTCCCAAACTCACTGAGCTTCACATACTCTTGACATAACAACATATAACAAATGTACTGTGAGACAATACATTAAATTCATAACTACATTAGGCATAGCCCCTCAGTGACACACTTCAAGGGAAACCTTGTTGTGTGAATAGGTATCAGACTACACATCCCTGGGATCATGTGTCCCAGAACCATACAGCCAGGGGGTGGGGGTGCCTGTCCAGTTTGATAGTTGCAAGACCTGTTGGGGGAATTGAATGGTGTTGAATTGCCACATTAATAGGCCCTCTTTAGATCACTAAGTGTCCCTATCACCATTCACAACCGCAGTCTTCAACAGCTTCCAGCAACTCTGCCTGGAATTGCTTCACTGGCTATGGTTGACAGAGGCTCAGTTACTTCATCAACGGAGTGGGGAAGGCCAACACACTGTTGCTATGCTTCTAATTATCCCTGGCAGATAGATAGTAGGCTATCTGTGAACCTCTAATGTGCAGGCCATCACAGCCATAATATGTGAATAAACTAACCTTCAGATCACAATATACAGTGTGAACTCACAATGTAGTCAGGAAACAGTTGAGTACAGCAAGAACATACAGAACTCTGATACTTAGTCACTCCAAAAGCCTATCTTGGAAGCTAGAAGACTTGTATAAGTTTAAGGCTTTCTATTGCTTACCACTAGCTTACCTACAGGGGAGATGAAAAACAAGCACAGATGGGGAACATGCATGCAATGATACAATACCGGCCTATGTGTCAGCCTCACACCTTAGAATGCTGGCCAAGGTTATTGGCGTCCCCACGGTGCCTTATTTAAGAGTCTTGAAGGTGAATACCAGCTCCATAAACAGCACAATAGCAGATTCAGTGAGGTTTATGCTACTCAACACCAGGGGTTGTGATCACAACATGCATGCACACATAGCACTCCTCAGGATGGACAACATCAACATCTGTGCATTAACTGAAATCTGTCTTAAGCCTCCTGAGACCACACCAGCACTACCAGACTACAACCCATACAACACATTTCAGCCATAGAACATGGACTGACAGACATGGAGGGGCTGTAGCCATATTCATCATGGATGCCTACACCTCCAGGTTAGTGGGGCACCATGATACCTCTGTGATCATCCATGTGCAGCTAACAACAGCCACAACTGCAATGTGGAATGTGGCCTGCTATGGATCACCCTCCATGACCCAGGATCTACACTCCACCTACCTGGAGACAGTGGAGAACACGACAGTCCTAATGCACACCCTGGCATTGGTCGATGTCAACGACCATACCATTAACTGGGAAACGTACTCCGGTACTCACTTCCAGGACCAGCGCTTCCTGGAATGTATCACCTCATATGCCCTGTATCAGGTGGTAACCTCCGTAACATGGAATGGAAACTACTAGATTTGGTCATCACCAGCATGGGCAAGAGGTGCACCACAGTGGAGGTTAATTGGTCACTGGTTAGATCTGACCATGAACTATTCACTGTTTCCACACCCTAGTAATCTCCCCCACTCAAGGATACCACAGTGTATACCTTTCCTACAGCTAAATTTACACTACTAATGACAGGTGTGGGGGGTTTCACAGCCCCCACGTTAAGGGGAAACACTGCTCAAGATACAGACAGATTTACAAATGCAGTCTATAAGCACCTACATGGATGTATGGATTGTGCCATCGCTGGTAAACCAAGACTCACTCTTCCTAGCAAGGACACCGGTCTGGTGGATCTCTGCAATGAATAGGCCATACTACAGATGTAGGACAGTGTTCCAGACACAAAGCAAATCCCACAAAGGGCAGACATCCGTGACCATTATTAGTATGATATGTAGGTCCCTCATGACATCATCCAAGGCTAACATCAGCAGGAGAATACGCAAGGATTTGAAAGATAACCACAAAGCCTTCTTTGGCTATGTCAAGGATCTACGTGGTGATACACAGATTTGCACTGTGCCAGTGAAATATAGCACAACATATGCTGACCCTACTGATATCGCCAACATCCTTGCAGATACATTTGGTGCATACTTTACCCCCTAAAGAGCCCACAACTCTACCCGAAAGGTACAGTATCCCAACCATCAGAGACACACAGGTGGAAATGGCCCTCTCTAACAGCAGAACACAGCATCAATAGAGGCAGATATTGACCCAGACTGCATCTTGCAAACTGTACAAGACAACCTTCCCCCCACCTAATTAAGCATTCCTACCTCAGCCTCTCCACAGGCTACATGCCCATACAATGGCGCATGGCAACGGTTATTCCACTCCATCATGGAGAAATCACAACTTACCATGGTAACTACCACCCCATAAGTCTGACTAGCCTGATCTGCAATGGTATGGTTTAAATCCTCATGACACTCATTAACAATGACATATGTAACCTTTGAACATGTGAACCAACCCAGGTCAGCTTGGTTAAGTGCAGTTCATGCCTACTGAACCTGTTTGACGTCTTACATGCAGTCACCAAGATGTTAGATGACAGGGGAGGTGGTTCACACATACTACCTGGACCTCACCAAGGCTTTTGACACCATGCCTCACTCGGGTATTATTGATAAACACACCAGCCTGTACATTCACCCATACATCACAGGTTGGGTTGGGTCTCCAGGTCCAACTCTTGAACATTCAAGACTGGTGTCCCACAGGACTCAGTCCTGGGAGCCCTACTGTTTGGCATATACTTCTCAGATGTACAGGCAAACACAGGTGGACTACGGCAGATCATGTTTGGCAATGACTGCAAACTGGGAGCCATGATTGATAGTCCAGCTGACACTGACATCCCTCAGGCGGCCTCACAGAAAATGTCACAGGGTGCCAATGACATGGCCTCCAGCCAAGTGCCACTAACTGCATGGTCATTCCATTCTAGAATTGGCACCCACATACTAACACATGAGCGGCAGCCACTTTAATACAGATGAGGTAATGGGGTATCTGAGGACTAAGGTAGATAGCGATCTCCCCTGTGACAATCATATCTCCACAGTAGTTAGGACATCCTTCTATGTAGGCCATCTGACTACTAAAGGATTCCCATCTAGACATACTAGGGTTATAGTGCCCCTTTACTCATCAATCATCAGTCCCATCATACGGTATAATAACCCATGTGGTATGTACCTCAGAGGACATGTCCAACAGCTGGGGGGTCCACAAATGTACCTCACCAAGGGGAATACTGGCCTCCAACATATGGCCTATGCAGCTGGACTGAATATACTCCTTCTTTACTCAGTGGCATCTCGTTTACCCAGAGATGATCTCCACTGACCAACACAGCCACATTGAACTCAGGCTTGATGGATATGCTCCACCTATGGGAATCCATGTCACAGTGAGCCACACACTGTATTGAGCTGACCTCACCACAACAATAACCGGAAGATGCTGAAGGGACAGCTTCCTGTCACAGACACTCCCCATACTTTGGAACAACATCTCTAACTACATTATACCGAGACCCTCACTAACACTCTGCAAGAGAAACCTTGAAGGGTGGATGGGGAACAGTAGATGCACCCCAGGGATCCCGCCATTGGCTCTGCTCCACAGAGGGAAGTTTAATGAATCAATGGGGTGGCAAAAGCTGACACATTTTGGCTGGCCTTATGAATGGCCTCTGGCAGTTGGCCAAGTACTTACCTATGAATCTATACAGACAGTTTCTGCATATGCTGATAGCTTAATTTACTGTTCAGGTGTTGACTTACCTTGTGCCAATGGCTGTTGTGTGTGCAATAGTTGAGGGCTGCCTATGTTGGATGCACACAGTAGACTGCCTATACATGACAATTTACAGGTAGTCTTGTGTATGTTCCATCCATTTTTAATGTGTGTGCAGGAGGAGAAAGGTGTCAGTCCCTAGGTGCCTACTCTGTCAGTGTGTATGCTATACGTTCCCTCTTTGCCAAGGCATGGACATACTGGGCATGCCTCTGTCTGACTACTGAGGCTGGCTCAGTGTGTTCATGGTCTGAGTACCTCTGTGTCTGTGGGGCCCTTGGCGATGGTGGTGGGCTGTGAGGGCCTTCACCATTCTGTCCCTGCTGGAGCTGTTTCTGCAGGACCATATTGTGTAGCATGGCACACACTATGAAGATGTGGGCACACTTGCCTGGAGAGTACTGCAAGGCTCCTCCAGATATGTCCAAGCAATGGAACCGTGATTTCAGCATCCCAAACACATGCTCTATGATGATTCTGGTTTATGCATGTGCCTCATTATGGTGTTCCTGCATGGGTGTGTGTGCATTTCTGATGGGAGTCATCATCCACAGTTCCAGTGAATAGTCAACATCCCCCACCAGATTGCCATTTGGGTTGCCACCCCAGCAAATAACCGATACAGCTGTGATGCATGCCAGATGTGGGAGTCATGATAGCTTCCATGGCTGCCAGCAGACACATCCATGATAATGCCATGGGCATTGCACATGACCTGGCAGTTGATGGAGGGGTATCCCTTGCAGTTTATGTAGTGCCTTCCCTGCTCAACGGGTGGTGACTTGATGTGAATGTGCGTGCAGTCTATTGCAACCAGTACCTCCGGGTATTCTGCCACATGGTAGAAGAGACTCATATTGCTGGCCAACACCTCCTGCATTCGAGGGAAGTATATGTGCTCATTGGCATGTGGTAACATGGCATCCAGGAACTGGTGAAGTACCCTGGATGCTGATGCCTGTGAGATACCCATGATATTCCCAGTTTGTCTTTGAAAGGTACCTGTAGCTAGTATTCTCAGGCTTACATATACCTTTGTATCCACTGGGATGGGTTTTCCTCTGGTTGTTCTGGCTCTGAGGCGTGGCTGGCACAGCTCCACAAGTTGCTGTAGGGTGTCCCTGTCCAACCTGTAATGCTCTACTATCTCCAGATCATGTAGCCCCTGGTAGGTTAGCCTGGGTCTGAACACTCTCCTCCTCTTCTGTTGCCTGCGGTGGTCATGTGCATCATCCTTCACACCACCTTCAGTCTCCAACACATGCTGGTGAGTCAAAGCTATGGCAGCCCCTAACATGTACATAATAAAAGTTCCCCGTCTGTATACACCACTGGTGCAGAGTGTATGGGAATACACAAATGTGTGTAAGGTGCTTTCACACTTTATAGTATTGTGCTATGGAGGCTGCTGATGTAAGTAGGTGTGTATGAACTATTCCAGCTGCTGCATGTCTTAATTATGGGTTTTGCAAGTGTGGGGCCTTTACTGTGGAGCTCTACTTGCCTGCCTTGATTAATCTGTTGCCCTTTAATTCACTTTTAGACCTGGAACCCCTCCCATTATCAGGCATGCATCCACCTGCCGTCTTTCTTATTTTGCACTTTCCCTACCCAGTCATGGCGAAATGTGCATTGTAGCTGATATACTGCATATTCTGCTTTGACACTTTGCTGTCTTCTTTGCAGTGCACCCCCCCCCTTCCCTGTTCTGCAGGTAGCTGCTTACATCCTTGTTAGCTGTTGTCAATGGCCCACTGTAGGCTCCTAGGTGTTAATTAGTTATTTGTACTCCAATTTCACTGCTGCAGCATTTCCTTATTTCTTTCCTATATCCTTCCTGTTTTGGCTGCAGTGCGCAATGTGCATACTCTTTTACCGGGTTTACGTGCGTTTTCATCTCCGTTCACATGCATACTCAGTTACCTTGTGTACTCTCAGCTAAGCATAGCTACGGGTAATTCGACACACCCCTATCCTGTAGCTTTGCCTAGCTAGGGGCAGACCGGTTTAGCAATGCTCTAATGTGCTTATAGCAATGGCGACTCTCTTGATGTCATCTTTATCTCAAGGGCTCACCTCGGTGTTACAATGCTACACTGTGAGGTGCATCCTTACATCAACGGGGAGTCTGCGATTCACTATTACTCCTCTCATTTGCATGGCATTGCCCACTAATTCCTAGCTACTGCACATAACACTGTCACTGCCCCTTAGCAACCCTTGCTCCATGAGTATGGTGTGGCATGCCTGCCATTGACTATTATTGGGAAATCATGATATGTGTTTCATTGCGGTTTTATTCTATATTTTTAAATATTCCTTGCGATCCCCTTTGCGCACCGCTGCCCTACGCTTCCACGTTCCGATAGTGCAACTATATATATATTAAATGTTAATTTTATATTTTGTACATTTTTTTTTATGCCAATGGCTATATATTTAGCCATTGGCATATATTAACATTGTAATACATGTGTTTGGTCGGCTGTCATGGCTCCGATTTTATGCTTGCAAAAATGCAAACCGTTTTCTACTGTTTACATTTCTGCCTGCTTACACTATGCCTGCACCACTTCCTGAATTGCTACATACCTTCATTTGCATGCTACACTGATGCACACGGGGTAATTAGAATACATGGCTCAGGAGTTGTGCGGGCGTAGCGTACGCAGGTAGTGCATGTGGAAACAGCTCGTACCTGAATCGCTTGGTGGCCATATTTGGTGTTAGAACACCGACGCTACTCCTGCACCTGGGGAAAGCTTCATGAATCCCAGGGATAGAATACTACAAGCATTACTACTGCTCAACAAAACATCACTACAAGATAGCTATTTCCACTATATGCATTGATTACACTGTAATTATTACAGAACAGGTACTACATACACAGATATACTAAATGTTATACATACCTTCTTGGTAATTGGACGTGTCATTGACTGGTATTTTAATCTTTTTTCGGTTTGTGTTTCAATCTTCTGTTGGGTATTTTGTACTGCTCTGCAGGTATATACAGATGGTTTGAATGTGTGACAAGGCATCCTTTTATAGTTACAGATCAGTAACATGTGCTATCCTGATCATCAATTGGTGTTCCAGAGTAGTTAATTACATGCACATCAACTCTGCAGCTACTCCATTAGCCAATACCATTTCAACAGTGGAGTATAACTGAGTACTCCACTTGGGCATTGTCCTTTTGCCTTATTTGTGATGAAGACAGCCTGGAAGTGTTGTCTGAAATCTATTGCAACAGCTGCATGGAGACAAAGACAAATATATTGTGTGCAATGCCTATAAAATTTGGTCTAAATGTGAGTACTGCTGTTATATTTTTAAACATTGCTACTTGTGCAGGGTTTGTCTGTACCTAATACTTCTGCATATGTTTCAGTCTGGCCAGGATGTTTGACCAGCTCAAGGCTGTATGGCTATGCATATCATGTTAGGGGGTTTACAGTGTGCTCACCAGACATCTTTAGTTTAGTCTAAATGTGTATCATACTGTGCTGATAATCAGTAATTGGTAACACTTCCTGGTGTAATTACTTTTCAACCCTCTGATTAGTTCAAACAAACCCTGTAACATCAGCAGCTGTCCTATTGTATAACAGTAACTATTTCACATAGGGCCATGTTAGTGTGTCTCTGTCAAGGTTTCAGCAGATGTCGTACAGTGGGTGAATAACTGGTTATGGTATGACAGTATTGTTTGTCTTTTTGGCTTTTTCCCAGTTAGGGGTCGCCGCAACAGAACTCCAGTCTGCTAATGATTGGCAGTAAATTTTTATTGTGCTGAGTTGCCAGCCCGACACCCAACCTTCAACAAAGGCACACCCATTCACACGTCTTTCAAATGCCACTCGACTGCAGGGAGGACATGCAGACTCCACACAGAAGGCACTCCAGCTGAGAAATGAACAGGAGATCCTCTTGCTGTGAGGCAACAATGCTACTGCTGCACCACCACAGCTGATGGTATGACAAGTTTATGGTATGACAGTATGTATTGTTGCAATTAGTTTGGGTGTGGGGGAGATGTTGGTCAGTGTACATAACAGATGCATGTGTGTAGGAACTGCTTTTATACATATTCTATATGTGTGCGGGTGTTCTTTCCCTATGTGAACACCTATCCCTTAGTGGACTAATACTGTGGTAATTGCAGGCTGGTTTATTAAGGCACTATTAAATGCTTCCTGTATAACATCCAGGTACTGTTAGTCCTTGAATCCTTTTGGCAATACATTGGAATGTAATAAAGTTTTGCTAAATGAAAGATGTCTGTGTATTTCTGTCATGGATATTTGCAGTCATTGTAGTTGTGTTGGTGACTAACCCTATTTGGCTCATGTACATAGAGCATATTTGTAATAGTGTAGTGGCATATACTCTTCATATGTTATGTTCATATTGTTTGGGGATGGCAGAATGTGTGATTGCTATAGTCCATGTTATACTCAGATTTGAATACTTCAGATGCTGTATACACACATGTATGTATGTATATATATATATATGTATATATATATATATATATATATATATATATATATATATATATATATATATATATATATATATATATATATATATATATATATATATTTGTATATAGATATAGATATATAATATATATTATTGCATATGTTTATATGTACCTCCATAGATGTGTAGATGTTTTAACCTATCTATATATCTACATATATGTATATCTCTATATATCAACATGTATCTATGTATCTCTCTCTCTCTCTCTCTCTCTATATATATATATATATATATATATATATATATATACATATATATATATATGTATACCTGTATATATATATATGTATATATATATATATATATATATATATATATATATATATATATATATATATATATATATATATATATATATATATATATATATATATATATATAGCATACACCGTTCATTGGGTACATGGCGGTTTGTCCTATTTCCACACAATCCTCCCTTTTGTGTTTTAACCTGTCTGAATACACAACTGGCATAGATACATCTCAGGTAGCTTAGTGGTAGGTTATTCTGAATATGGTGTACATGGTTGCGGGTTCTAATCTTGGAAGTGGTTATTATTTTACCTCTCAGAGCAGGCACTGATAGGGGAAGTGTGATTAATGCACATTTAAGCAGTTGTAAACAAGTTTGCTCGTGGTCTGCCTGACAGTAAGCAAAGGTTACACCTGTGAAGCGCTTATCCATTTAACCGTGTTTAAGCGCCACTTTTCCATTGCGCAAACCAGAGCAAAAACACTTACAGCTGCTTAAAAGTGCCTTAATCAACCTGCATCCAACAACCCTTATTCTGGCCCTCAAAATAAATTAACAGCCCTTGAACCCAAGACCATGAACAATACAGTCACTGACTTTACCACTAAGGCATCTGAGATATGTACAAATGTTATGGTGTTTAGAATATACATTTTGCTACAGGCATTCCTCACTACTGACAGCAAATGTGACAGTCAGTTGGTGTACATATGTATGATACATGTTAATGTTCATATGTTTGTGGAATTAAGTGTTGCAATGTGACCTGACAGGGTGTATTATGGATGAGAATGGTTCTTGGTTTGTGTCCTTTTTTATTGTCTCCATACTCCATGTATACACCTCCAGTTCACTTATTGAACATCCAACCCAGGTTCTCCTTGATGCATAATTTCATTACCCATAATTCCTCCCCCACCCCAAACTCCCCATACACAACAACCATCCCTTCTATGGAGAATTAAGTTAATATTAATAGTTATAATACCAGAGCTGCATGTGTTTTGCTTCTGTGTCATGAAGTGTGTTCATATACATATATATATATATATATATATATATATATATATATATATATATATATATATATATATATATATATATATATATATATGGCTATAGATGTAACTATATATATATATATATATATATATATATATATATATATATATTTATTTATATATGTGTGTGTGTGTGTGTGTGTGTACAGACATCACTGACATGCATTTTATATATATATATATATATATATATATATATATATATATATATATGTATATATATATATATATATATATATATATATATAGATATATATTTAGTATTTATTTTTAACAGTTATATATATATATGTAGACTTGTATATCTTGATTCACAAACTACAGTACATTACAATGTACACAAAGTGACTGTCCCGTTTGTGGTCAGTACTGTGGAATGCTTATAGAAAAAGGTGTAGTGTAAAAACCATGAAACATGAATCCAGCTCAAATGGCTTAGTGGTACGTCCCATGACTATGATGTCCAGGGTTCAAGACCTGTGATTCTTTAAAAATGTCTTGTACTCCAGAATAAGGCTCATTTAAGCAGTTGTATGCATGTTTAAAAGTGTTTGTTTGACATTAAAACAGCAGTTAAACGAAATGTAAAAACATATAACCTGTGTGCGCAAACACGGCCACATCTACTAACTAATCAAGATATATATATTTCAGTGAAGTAACATCTCACTAAGTGCTTACATAACATTACAATCTCTGTTGACATTACTCTCCGGCACACATGGGTGTTTCAAATGTTTATTATACTGAAGATTACTACCTAAATATGCAAACTGTTAAGGTATACTTTTTAACATGAGAAACATTTCTGACTTTATTGGGATTTGAACCACGAATGCACAGATACTATGAAAATGCTGTAACCATTACACTATTGAAATTAACGTTGCTTCTGTTTATTTCCTATTTAGATTATTTCTATGTGTAAGCTAGGCTAAGCAAAGGGCGGAGGCACCCAAACTCACTGAGCTTCACTTACTCTTGAAATAAAAACAACAAATGAAATGAAAGACAATTAATTCAATTCCTAACTACATTAGGCACAGCCCATAACTGACACACTTCAAGAGAAACCTTGATGTGTGAATGGGTAATAGAATATACACCCCTGGGATCATGTGTCCCAGAACCATGCAGCCAGGAGGAGGGGGAGCCCCTCCAGTTTTATAGCTGCAAGACCTGTTGGGGAAATTGAATGGTGTTGATTTTTCACATTAACATGCTCGTTTTTAGATCAATAAGTGCCCCTATCACCCTCCACCACCCCAGTCTTCAACAGCTTCTGGCACCTCTGCCTGGAATCACTTCATTGGCTATGCTTGACAGAGGCTCAGTTACTTCATCAATGGTGCAGAGAAAGCCAACACAATGTAGCTATGCTTCTAAATGCATTTGGGCAGATAGCCTACTACCTATCTGTGAACCTCTAAAGTGCAGGCCATCACAGAAATAATATGTGTATAAACAGAGCTTTCAGATCACAATATACAGTGAGAAATCGCCATGTAGTCAGAAAACAGTTAAGTTCAGCAAGAAAATACAGAACACTTATACTTAATCACTCCAAAAGCCTATCTTGAAAGCTAGAAGACTTGTATCAATTTAAGGCTTTCTATTGCTTACCAGTAGGTCACCTACAGGAAAGATGAAACAAGCACAGATGGGAAACATCATGCAACAATACCATGCCGGCTTGCATGTGTCAGCCTTAGGCTTTGGAATACTGGCCAAGGCTCTTGGCACACTCATGGTGCCTTTTTTAGGCAAGGCTCAAAGGTCAATCCCACCTCCATAAACACCACAATAGCAAAATCAATGAGGGTTATGCTACTCAACGCCAGGCGTTGTAATCACAAAATGCATGCACTCACGGCACTCCTCAGTATGGACAACGTCAACACCTGTGCAGTAACTGAAACCTGTTTTAAGGCTCCTGAGAGCACACCAGCACTACCACACTACAACCCATACCACACATTTTGGCCACGGAACATGGACTGATACAGACATGGAGGGGGGTGTATCCATATTCATCAGGGATACCTACACCTCCAGGTTAATGGAGCAGCATGATACCTCAGAGATCATCCATGTGCAGCTAACATCAGCCACAACTGCAATGCAAACTGTAGCCTGCTACAGATCACCCTCCATGACCCAGGACCACCACTCCACCTACCTGGAGACAGTGGAAAACATGACAGTCCTGCCGAACACCTTGGTATTGGTCAGTTTCAAATACCCTACCATTAATTGGGAAACTTACTCGAGTACTCACTTCCAGGCCCAGCTCTTCCTGGAATTTATCACCTCAAATGCCCTGTATCAGATTGTAAACTCCATAATCAGAGGTGGAAACATACTAGAAGTGGTAATCACCAACATGGGTGACAGGTGCACCACAGCAGAGGTAAACTGGTTATTGGTTAGATCTGACCATAAACTATTCAATGATGATTTCCACACCCAACCATCTCCCCCACCCAAGGAAACCACAGTGAAAACCTTTCCTACAGCTAACTTTACACTACTAAAGACAGAGGTGGGAGGTTTCACAGTCCCCACGCTAAGGGAAAACACTGCTCAAGATACAGAAAGATTTAGAAATGCACACTATAAGCACCTACAAGGATGTATGGATTGTGTCATCACTGGTAAACCAAGACTCGCTCCTCCAAGACAAGGACACCAGTCTGGTGGACCCCTGCAATAAACAGGCTATACAACAGAAGTAGGACAGCAGTCCAGAAAAAACGGCAAATCCCAAGAAGGACAGACATCCGTGACCAGTATTAGTAAGAAACTTAGGTCCCTCATGAAATCACCGAAGCTAACCAACAGGAAAATAGGCAATGATTCAAAAGGTAACCACAAAGCCTTCTTTGGCTATGTCAAAGATCTAAGTGATAACACACAGATTTGCACTGTGCTGGTGCAATATAGCACAAAATATACTGAACCTACTGATATCGCCAACATCCTTGCAGATACATTCATTGCAAACTTCACCCCCTAAAGATCCCACTACAATACCCAAAAAGTACAGTATCCCAGACATCAGAGACACACAGGTGGAAATAGCCCTCTCAAACGGCAAAACACACCATCAATGGAGGCAGATGGTGTCCCATACTGCGTCTTGCAAGCACTTCAAGACAAACTAACCCCCCACCTAATTAAGCTTTTCAATCTCAGCCTCTACACAGGCTACATGCCCATACAATGGTGCATAGCAATGGTTATTCCACTCCACCAAGGTGGAAACACAACTGACCATGGTAACTACCACCCCATAAGCTTGACTAGCCTGGTCTGCAAAGCTATGGAATGCATCCTCGTGGCACTCATTAGCAAAGACATTGGTAACCTCCAAACACTTGACCCAACCCAGGTCAGCTTGGTTGAGTGCAGATCATGCCTACTGAACTTGTTTGACGTCTTACATACAGTCACCAAGACATTAAATGACAGGGAAGGTGGTTCACACATGCTACCTGGACCTCACCAAGGCTTTTGACACCATTCCCCACTCAGGTATTATTGATAAACTCACTAGCCTGTACATAAACCCATACATCACAGGATGGTTTGCCAACAGGCTTAGATACAGAACCCGCATGGTAAGACTAGCAGCCTCCAGGTCCAACTCTTAACCAGTCACAACTGGTGCCCCACAGGACTCAGTCCTGGGACCCTTACTGCTTGGCATATACTTCCCAGAGGTACAGGCAAACACAGGTGGACTATGGCAGACCATGTTTCGCAATGACTACAAATTGGGAGCCATAATTGATAGTCCAGCTGACACAGACATCCTTCAAAGGGCCTCAGAGGGTGTCAACGTCATGGCCTCAAGCTAAGTGCCACAAACTGCATGGTCATTCCATTTGGGAAAAGCTAAACACCCACATATTAACACATAAGTGGCAGCCACTTTAATACAGATGAGGTAATAGGGGATCTGGGGACTATGGTAGATAGTGTTCACTCCTTTGACAATCATATCTCCAAAGTAGTTAGGACATCCTTCTATGCAGGCCATCTGATTACTAAAGGGTCCGCATCTAGACATACTGAGGTTATAGTGCCCCTTTGCTCATCACTCATCAGTTCCATCATAGAGTATACTAACGCATTTGGGATGTACCTCAGAAGACACTTCTGACAGCTGGAAGGACCACAAACGTACCTCGTCAAGCAGATTACTGGCCTCAAACATATGTCCTATGCATCCAGACTGAATAAACTCCTGCTTTAGTCAGTGGCATCTCAGTTACTCAGAGATTATCTCTGCTGGCCTACAAAGACATGTCCAACTCAGGCTTAATGGATATGCTCCACCTATGGGAATCCATGTCACAGTGAGCCACACACTGTAGTGAGCTAAACCTTGACAAAGCAATAACTAGAACATGCTGGAGGGACAGATTCCTGTCACAGAAACTCACCATGCTTTGGAACAACATCCTTAATTACAATATACAGAGCCCCTCACTAACACTCTTCAAGAGAAACCTTGAAGAGTGGATGGTAAACAGTAGGTACACCCCAGGGATCCCACCATTGGCTCTGCTCCACAGAGAGACAGTTAATTAATTAATGGGGTGGAAAAAGCTGACACATTTTGGCTAGGCTTATGAATGCCCTCGGGCAGTTAGCCAAGTACCTACCTATGAACCTATGAACCTATACATACAGTATCAGCACATGCTGATAGCTCAATTTACTGTTCAGGTGTTGACTTACCTTGTGCCAATAGCAGTTGTGTGTGCAATAGCTGAGGGCTGCCTATGTTGGATGTACACAGTAGACTGCCTATATATGACAATTTACAGGTAGTCTTGTGTGTGTGCCATCCATTTTTACTGTGTGTGCAGGTGGAGAAAGGTGTCAGTCTCTAGGTGCCTACACTGTCAGTGTGTGTGCTATACGTTCCCTCCTTGCCAAGTCATGGGCATACTGGGCATGCCTCCGTCTGCCTACTTGGGCTGGCTCAGGGTGTTCGTGGTCTGAGCACCTCTGTGCCTGTGGGGCCCTTGGCAATGGTGGTGGGCTGTGAGGGTCTTCACCATTCTGTCCCTGCTGCAGCTGTTTCTGCAGGATCATATTGTGTAGCATAGCACATACTATTTAGATGTGGGCACGTGCCTGGAGAGTACTGCAAGGCTCCACCAGGCATGTCCAAACAAAAGAACCATGATTTAAGCATCCCAAAACACACTCTATGATGATTCTGGTTTGTGCATGTTCCTCGTTATGGCATTCTTGCATGGGTGTGTGTGTGTGTGTGCATTTCTGATGGGAGTCATCATGCACGGTTCCAGTGCATAGCCAGCATCCCCCACCAGGTGGTCATAGAGGATGTCTCCCCTGGCAAATACCTGATACAGCTGTGAGGCATGCCAGATGTGGGAGTCGTGATAGCTTCCAGGGCTGCCAGCACACACATCCATGATAATGTCCTAGGCATTGCACACAACCTGGTAGTTGATGGAGGGGTATCCCTTGCGGTTTATGTAGCGCTTACCCTGTTCACCAGGTGGTGACTTGATGTGTATGTGCATGCAGTCTATTGCACCCAGTACCTCCGGGTATTCTGCCACACGGTGGAAGAGACACATATTGCTGGCCAACTCCTCCTGCATTCAGGGGAAGTATATGTGCTCATTGGCATGTGGTAACATGACATCCAGGAACTGGTGAACTACCCTGGATGCTGATGCCTGTCAGATCCCCATGATATCCCCAGTTGGCTTTTGAAAGGTACCTGTGGCTAGTATTCTCAGGCTTGCACATACCTTCGTATCCACTGGGATGGGTTCCTCTCTGTTTGTTCTGTCTCTGAGGCATGGCCAACACAGCTCCACAAGTTGCTGTAGGGTGTCTCTGTCCACCTTGTAACTCTGTACTATCTCCAGATCATGTAGCCCCTGGTAGGTTACCCTGGGTCTGAACACTCTTCTCCTCCTGTGGTGCCTGAGGTGGTTTTCAGCATCATCCTCCACACCACCTTTAGTCTCCAACACATGCTGGTGGATCAAAGCTATGGCAGCCCCTTACATGTACATATTAAAAGTTCCCCGTCTGTATACACCACTGGTGCAGAGTGTATGGGAATACACAAATGTGTGTAAGGTGCTTTCACACTTTATAGTATTGTGCTATGGAGGCTGCTGATGTAAGTAGGTGTGTATGAACTATTCCAGCTGCTGCATGTCTTAATTATGGGTTTTGCAAGTGTGGGGCCTTTACTGTGGTGCTATGGATGCTGCTGATGTCATTGGCTGTGTATAAGCAATTCCAGCTGCAGGGTATCTTAATTATGGGTTTTACAGTGAGTACTGCAAGTGTGGGGCCTGTAGTGTGGAGTTATCCTTGCCTGCCTTGATTAATCTGTTGCCCTTTAATTCACGTTTAAACCTGGATCCCCTCCCATTGTCAGGCATGCATCCACTTGCCAACTTTCCTGTTTTGTACTTTCCCTACCCAGTCATGTGTTGCAAAATGTGTTTTGTAGCTGATATAATGCAATTCTGCTTTGTTCTGCTGTGACACTTTACTGTTTTCTTTGCAGTACAGCCCCTCCCATTTCCTGTTCTGCAGGTAGCTGCTTGCAGCCTTGTTAGCTGTTGTTAATGGCACACTGTAGGTTCCTAGGTGTTAATTTGTCATTTGTACCCCAGTTTCACTGCTGCAGCATTTCCTTATTTTTTTTTCCTCTATCCTTCCTATTTCAGCTCCATTGCATGCCGCGCAAACCTGTTTACTGAGTTTAAGCGTGTTTTAATCTCTGTTCACATGCATATTCGGTTACCTTGTGTGCTCTCAGCTAAGCAAAGCTAAACCCAGTTCAACACACCCCTTTCCTGCAGCTTTGCTCAGCTACAGGCAAACCGGATTAGCAATGCTCCAATGTGCTTACAGAAAAGTTGACACACCCCTCTCTTGATGTCATCTTTATATCATGGGCACACCTCAATGTTATAATGCTACGCTGTGAGGTGCATCCTTCACCAGCGAGGAATCTGTGATTCACTATAACTCCTCTCATTTGCATGGAATAGCCTACTAATTCCTAGATACAGCGCATAACACTGACACAGCCCCTTAGCAACCCCTGCACCATGGTGTGGTGTAACATGCCTGCCATTGACTATTATGGGGAAATTATGATACGTGTTGCATTGCAGTTTTATTCTATATTTTTCTATTTTCCTTATGATCCCATTTGCGTGCCGCTGCCCTACGCTTAAACTTTGCAATAATGCGAAATAAAAATTAAATGTTATTTTTATATTTTGTACATGTTTTCTTTATGCCAATGGCTATATATTTAGCCACTGGCATATATTAACAATATAATATGTGTGTTTTGCCAGCTGTTACGACTCTGATTTTATGTTTGCAAAAATATAAACCATTTTTTTACGGTCTACATTTCTGCATGCTTACACTATGCTTGCACTGCTTCCTGGATCTCTAAATACCTTCATTTGCATGCTACACTGCTGCAAATGAGATAATTAGCATAGAGGGGCTGGGAGCTGTGCTGGCTTAGCATACGCAGGTAGTGCATGTGGAAACAAGTCGTAACTGGATCGCTCGCTGACCATATTTGGTGTTGGAACGCCAACGCTACACCTGCACCTGGCGCAAGCTTCATGAATCCCAGGGTAAGTGTATGACATACACTGGAAGTAAAACATGACGGCTTTTTAAAATCAACAGACACTTCACGTATGTTTTTGAACCAATACTGCAACTTCAATTTTCTAGTATATTGCTTAAAGTCAATTGCATCTTTTTCATATTCCACCCTTTTTGTAGGTACAACCCCAAAACCGTATTTAAGCACTTGCTCTTGTGTTTTAGAAAAAACAGTATCAATTATATTTAATAAGTCAAAGTTACCAGTTATTTTCTTTACTGGTCATCCGTGTACCACTCTGAGGTCATTTGTTCTCTGCTTCTCGCCGCACGCCCCCTCGTCTTCCTAGTTTCTCTATTCGATAAAAAAAACTTTAGGTCTGGCTCCATTTTGCCCTAATTCACCTGTCTTTACAGATGTACCATTAGTACTGCTAGTTACCTGCTCATCATTTGTGGGGTTCCCATCACTAGTAGGAGCCGATTTCACCCTCCCACTGTTGAAAAACCTTGTGACCACCACCAAAGCTTTTGCATGGTTGTTTGATCTTAGGCGATAACTGGACTGATTTAATTTGATGTTTCTGTTTAAAACCACAGAATTATTATTATTGCTAAACTTAGCTGGTGCTCATGTTGAGTTAAAATTTTTATTTTTGTTGTTGTTAGTCCTTTGAAACAATGGGTCAAAAGTCTCAAAGGCAGTATTACTTTCATATGCCGCTATGTCCCTCAGTAGTTTATGATGTTTACAAGTCACAATATCATTTTCATGTTGTTCTGCTTCTTTCAGTACCAACTCATAAGCTCCATCACTAAACTCTTTGGACAACTGGTTGACCTCTTCGTCCAACTTCAGAATTTCTGGTTTCAGTAAATCCATCTTTTTGATGTTGTTCGCTGTCAGTAGTTTAATCAATGGAAGACCCACATTATTAAAAACACAGATAGTTCAAGAAAAAAAGATCTTCCGAATTTATACCATTTGGGCACTTGAAAAATCTTAGCCCTTTCGGTACCACAGCTAATTCTAGACACCTGTCAAAGTATTTATTCTCTAGTTCTAAAGACCTGTGCTTTTTAAGCAGTCTACATAAAGTTTCACATTTCTCATGATATTCATCAATTTTAATTTTAGCCGTTTTGTAATCTGCTTTACCAAAATGATCATACCAACAGTCCAACACAGAACGAATACTACTAAATTGCTTGCAACCATTTAATGCCTCAATGGAGCTGTGCTAGCACTTGTTGGATCAATAGAATTCAAATCTACCTCTGTAACCTGTTCCTCCTCAGAACGTGGGTGACCTTTCACTTGAATTTATCTGTCTGTTGAGCAACAAACTCAGTGATTTTTGTATACCAGTCATAGTAGCCACCAATATCTTCAATAGACCTGTATCCCCCATCGAAGGAGTGGGATGAACAGAAAGTTCTAATAAAGAATCATTCTCCACTCCAGCCATCAGGAGTCAAGCACCAAACCAACTCAACTACAAAAAGAGCGTGTCATGTTTTTTTCATGAACTATCTGTGTTTTTTAATAATGCGGGTCTTCAATTGATCAAACAGCTGACAGCGAACAACATCAAAAAGATGGACTTATTGAAACCAGAAATTCTAAAGTTGGGTGAAGAGGTCACCCAGTTGTCCAAAGAGTTTAGTGATGGAGCTTATGAGTTGGTAGTGAAAGAAGTAGAATAACATGAAAATGATACCATGACTCGTAAACAAAATAAACTACTGAGGGACATAGCAGTATATGAAAGTAATACCGCCTTTGAGACTTTTGACCCATTGTTTCAAAGGAATAGCAACAACAAAAATAAGAATTTTAACTCAACATAGGCACCAGCTAAGTTTAGCAATAATAAGAATTCTGTGGCTTTAAAAAGAAACATCAAATTAAATCAGTCTGGTTACCACCCAAGATCAAACAACCATACAAAAGCTTCTGCGGTGGTCACAAGGTTTTTCAACAGAAGGAGGGTGGAATTGGCTACTACTAGTGATGGGAACTCCACAAATGATGAGCAGCTAACTAGCAGTCATAATATACTTCTGTAAAGACTGATGAATTAGGGTAAAATGGAGCCAGACCTAAAGTTATTTTTTTATTGAAGAGAGAGAGACCAGGACGGCAAGGGGGCGAGAAACAGAGAACAAATGACCTCAGAGTCATCCACGGATGACCAGTAAAGAAAATAACTGGTAACTTGGACTTATTAAATCTAACTGATACTGTTTTTTTTTAAACAGAAGAGCAAGTACTAAAATACAGTTTTGGATTTGTACCTACAAAAAGGGCATAATATGAAAAAGTTGCAATTGACTTTAAGCAATATACTAGAAAATTGAATTTACAGTATTTGTTCAAAAACGTACGTGAAGTGTCTGTTGATTTTAGAAAGCCGTCACATTTTACTCCCAATTTATGTCATGCACTTAGTGTATTTGAAGAAATGTGTTTACATGACTTCAAGCAATGTTTGGGTAATAAGCATAGAAAGTGGTTTGATAATTTATCTAAAGACGAACGTCTTGCATTGAAGGAATTAAGGGGCTTCAGCCATTTAAGATTCATCAAAAGTGACAAGGGGGGAAATATGGTTATCATGACTATTGAACAATATAACAAGGGCATGTTGAAATTATTATCCAATAAGGAAGACTATGCACAGACTAGCATGGTAGACATCAAACTTAGTTATAAACAAATTTACATTTTTCTTTATGAACTTTTAATGGATCAACAAATTGATTTTGAATTGTACAACTTTTGCGTTATAGAGAAACCTAGAGTGGGCGTGTTATTTGGTATCCCTAAAACACACAAAAGTGTTACGGATCCTCAATTTAGGCCGATAGTATCTTGTCCACAAGCTATAACTGAAGGAATTTTGTTGATCACTGATGCTGTTTTGAACCAGCAACAGCTAGGTTAACGTCGCATTTAAGGGATTTTTGGGACTTCTTGGATCAAATTAGGGGTTTGTCCCAGAAGTTCTAATTTAAGAGGGATAGACATTTAATGGTGACAGTAGATGTGGTCTCACTTTTTACGAGTATTCCCCACTCGGAAGGAGCTGAAGCAGTTAGAATGTTTTTGTGTAGTAATACCAATCTTGGTCAAACTAAAACAAATTTGTTATGTGATTTAATTGAATTGGTGTTATATAACAATTTTCTTCTTTTTAATAAATGTTTTTATAAACAATTAAAGGGAGTAGCAATGGAGTCTCCAGCAGCCCCAGCATATGCTGATATTGTAATGGCCTTTTGGGAAACTACTGCACTGGTACCTTTGCTTGAAAAATAGAGTTATTTATTATTCCAGGTTTGTGGATGACCTGTTTTTTATTTTAGAAGCTACTTCAATTGAGGTTGACAACATTCTATTAGATATTAATAACACTTCAATTTTTTTGAAATTTGTAAAAAGAAAATGTGGTATAAGTGTAAATTTTTTAGACATCAATTTTGACATAGAATGTGAATGAAAACATTTTTTGATAGTGCAATATATCATAAGGATACCTTTACAAATAGATATTTATACTACCATAGTGGTCATCCTTTATTTATTAAGAAAAAAATTCCCAAGGGCCAGTACATTTGGGCTAGCCGGATGACTACACAGGAAACTTCACTTATTACTGAATTTGAATTCATAACTGATTTGTTTTTGGCTAGAGGTTATGACTTGGTATATATACGGTCAATTAAGGAGGACATTTTATTAAAATGGTATGAGGCATATCCACCTATTCTCAAGAAGCCCTTAGTTTACAAAATATCAGCAGTAGGAGATTCTTGTAAGCCTCATTCAGCTGTGTTTAGCATGGACATGACTACTGATTGTTCTTTTATGATTGTTCTTTTATTAGGGACATTGTTTATAGGAATTGGAGAATATTGGAGGGGAACAAAGATCTTATTGAGGTAATAGGGACCAAGCCATGCTTTGTTTATCGAAAATCTGGTAATATAAAAAAGTTGTTGGAGAGAGATGACTCGATAAGGAATGACACTTCACTTAACAAAGTTCATAAAAAAGGTATGTTCAAATGTGAAAGTTGCAGTATGTGCAGGTTTATTTTTGAAGGGCCATTTATTATGATTCCCCATTTGAATCATACTTTTGTAGTTCCTGGGTATTGTTCCTACAAATTCAGAGGCATTGTTTATATTGGTATGTGTAGTGGTTGTAACACATATTACTTAGGTATGACCACAAGAACACTCTTTGAGCGCATTAGAGAACATTTTTATTATATCAAGACAAAAAACGAGAAGGGTGCATTATACTGACTCTGTTGAGTATGTTAGTTTTAACAAAAATGTATTTTCGGTATTAGAAGTTGTGCATGGTGACTTGAGAGGAGGGGGTTACAAAAATAGGTTGGAGCAAAGGGAGACAGTTTGGCAACTGAGATTAAATGCTGACAGCAAACTAGGCCTGAATGACAGCATTAATATCAAATGCTTTCTTAAAAATAGGAAGTTGAAAGTTACTAGTATGAAATAACATTCACATATTGTATTTGAAATGTGTTTTTATTAGTTTTCATTACTGAATATGTTTTAATACAGCATGTAATGAGTTAAGATTTTGGGGGGAACAGAATTGCATTGATTGAATAATTGACAATTATTTACTGTGTATATATTGATGCAGCTGGGTTGTTGCGATTATTTCTGATGAAGTCTTACTGTCGAAAGTGTGAATAAAGTTTGGTACGCTAAATTCCTGATTTTCCGTCTTTTATTGATCCTCATGTATCCAAGTCCTTTGAGGTTCATGTATGGGAAGTCTATTCTATAGCATGGACAGTCTCTGGGTTATGAACCTGTCCCTCCAGCACGTTCTGTTGATTGTGGTAATGAGGTTGAGGTCTCTCGAGCGTGTGGTACGGAGCGATTGGGATTTCTTTAGCTGTAGTATTTCTAACAGAGTTGGGTCAGACATGGCTTTGTAAGTCAAACATGGATTGCCTCTAAGTAGGCGATAAGAAACAGAGAATAGTTGGAGTTTTTTGAGTCTGTCCATATAGAACAAGTGTTTAAGGCCTAGGATCCTCTTTGTAAGGTATTTGTGCGGCCTCTCCAGTTGTTGTAGGTGTCTGGTGAGGTACATGCCAAATGGGGCATTGTACTCGATGATTAGCCTAATGACGGAAGAGTAGAGGGAGACAATGACCTCTTTCTTCCTGGATGCAAAACCCTTAGTGATGAGATGTGCCACATAGAAGGACTTTCTGACCACAGCGGCAGTGTGGTGGTCAAAAGAAATGTTGCTGTCTACCTGTGTTCCCAGATCTCTTATAATACCTTTTATGTTCAGTAGACCACCATCAATGTGGTAGTTCATGGGAAATGGTTTTTTCCCAAAGGGGATGACGACACATTTTTTTAACATTGAGCTTAAGGCAATGGTTCTGACACCAGTCGTTGGTCTCAGTGAGGCCTTTCTGTAGGATGTCAACATCACTTGGAGAGTTCATAATGGCTCCCAACTTGCAATCGTCTGTGAACTTTGTCAGCCAGAGTCCCTTCATGTTGGAATGGACTTCTGAGAAGTAGATACCAAACAGGAGAGGACCCAGGACTGATCACTGTAGGACTCCACTCATGGCTGCTCGGCAGTCTGACTTGGAGTCAGCTACTTTCACACTGTGGGTTCTATCTGTTAGCCAGGTTACAACCCACCTAGTTATATAGAGGTTGATGCCTAGCTTAGAGATTTTTTCTATGATTCCTGAGTGAGTAATGGAATCAAAGGCCTTGGCCAGATCAACATAGGCTGTATGAACCACCTTGCATTCATCCACAGCTCTGGTGACTGACTCAAAGAAGTCAACCAAGTTGAGCAAGCATGATCTACCCTTCAAAAACCAAACTGTGTGGGATCCAGAGTTTGGAGATTCCCTATAGCCTTGTTTATTAGGTCCATGATGATGTGTTCCATAGCTTGGCATATCAGACTTGCCAGGCTAATGGGGCAATAGTTCCCAGGGTCTGTAGTCTCTCCTCCTTTGTGGAGAGAGATGACTATAGCAGTGCGCTATTTGGTAGGGACAAAGTCTGAGGTGAAGCTGTGATTGAACAGTGCACACAGGTGAGGTTCCAGTTTACTCTGTAGTTCATGTAGAACACAACCAGTGATATTGTCAGGTCCCATAGAAGCTGAATTCTTGGCCTTGGATAGTTCTGTTTTAACCTGTGCAGCTGTAATACTGGGTGCCTGGTAATCTATTGGTATTGTTATTGGTCCTTTGAGGTGGAGGGGTAAAGTTGGCAATGAATCTATCGGCCAGTATATTGGCAATATATGTTGGCTCGATATAGGAGGTACCATTGTGCAGTACCTCAGAGCAAATCTGGGTATTGCCATGGAGGTTCTTTACATAACTATTGAAGGCCTTGTGGTTGTCTTTACTATCTGCTGCAATTCTGTTTTCATATCTAGCTTTAGAGGATTTGATGAGAGATCTCAATGTTTTGTTGAGGCTAATAAGAGAGTTTTTCCAGTCTTGGGACTTCACCTTATTCCGCATTAGTTTCCTCCTTCTGTTGCAGAGTTTGTTTATGGCAGGGGACCACCAGTTTGGCTTCCTTTTTTTGGAGGAGAGCATCTTGGTTCTATGGGGTATGACAAGATCCATGCATTTGTGTACGTGTTTATACAGTGCATTGGTGTATGATTCGGCGGTCATGCAACTATTCTCCATTTGCATGGGTGCAGTGAAGTTAGCCACTTCTCTACTTAGGAGCCCAAAGTTAGCTTTGTAGAAGTTTTTTATGGTGGTTACCTTGGCGGGGTCTGGGGTGGGAGGGATGTGGATTTCCAAGGTGATTAGTTTGTGGTCAGATCTTACCAGGAAGGAGTTGGCTAATGGTGTAGAGCAATGGTCACCCATGTTAGTAATGACTAGGTCAAGGATATTGCTACCTCTAGTGAGGGTAAGAACGTGATGGTCCAGGGCATTGGAATTAATGAATTCCAAGAAATGTTGGGCAAGTGTACTGGTGCATGAGTAGTTTTCACAGTTAATAGTGGGGTAGTTGAAGTTACCCAGTATGAGTGTGTTAGGTTGGACCCTAATATTCTCGAGGGTGCTTGGGAATGTGGAGTGAATGTCTTGGGACATGGTTAGGGACCTATAATAGGCTACGACCTGAATCGCTGTCTTACCCAATGTTAGCTGCACCTGAAGTATCTCTGATGAGTTATGTTGGGCTGCCAGTCTGGAGGTGTGTGCATCCTTTATGAATATGAAAACACCACCACCTTTGGCGCTCTGGTCCATGTTCTGGGGCCAAAAGGTGTGGAATAAGTTATAGCCTGGTAGTGCAGGGGTGCTTTCTGCTGCCTTGAACCAGGTCTCTATTACAGCACAGATGTCAATGTTCTCCATTTTAAGGAATGCTTTGAGTGAGTGCATTTTGAGATTTAGACTTCTAGCATTGAGCAGCATGACCCTCAGATTGCCTTTGTTTGTAGCTGTTACGGTAGTAATTTTGTCTTTGGAACGCCACCTAAAAAAGGGCACTATAGGGCTGGCAAGAGCCTTGGCCATATCTGAAAGCCCAGGGGTGACAAATGCAGGCTATCTCTGGCAAAGCATTGAAGTCTGTCAATCATGTCATCCCAGGCAGACAGTTACTGGATCCCCTTAGAATGACACCAGAAACTTAGCCAATTGTTGAAATCAATAATTTTCTGCTTGTACTGTGGTATAATTCTGGGTGATGGTAGGATGCTGCTCAGGGCTACGGTTGTACCCGCCTGGGCTACATAATCCGAGAGCTCCTCCATGTCTCTTTTCATGTCGTCCAGGGAGGTATGTCTCAGGTCATTCACACCCACATGTACAATGACAAAGTCATATTTGTACTTGTTGTTGAGGGACCTGAGTGCATGCTTTATATGGTGGATCCTAGCACCTGACAGGCAGCTGACTGTTACTTTCTCCTTATTCAACCTAGTGAGTGGGACATCAGTGTGCCTCACTATCGAGTCACCTATGACTAGTGTGCTGGGCATGCTGTTTTGCCTTAGGGGCTTTGGTTGAGTGGCACACTGTTTAGGAGAGTTATGTGTCTCATGATTAGTGTTGTGTTGTGGTGGTTGAGTGCATTTCTGCCTTGGAGGCCTCTGCTGTTTCGGTAGATTTTTATTGAGAGCCTCCATGAAGGTGCGTGTGTGGTTTGTGTTTTTATGTGAAGGCAGTACTGGTGTGTGTTCTGGAGGGCTATGTGTTCCATGTGGTGTGGTGCAAGTGTTGACCTTCTCCTCTTGACCAGCTATTCCGGTCTTTGCTGGAGAGTGCGTGGCTTCCAATTTGGATATATAAGTGCATTTCTCACAAGTCTGAGTGTTGGAAGGTAAGAGGAGAGGGTTGTCGGTGTACATTAGGCAGTTGCTACATTGCCTCAGTATGCCCAAGTTCACCAGTTTAACAGGAGAAAGCACCGGGAACTGACCTTTAGACATGCCTGGAGCGGTGGGCATTAATAATAATTACTGGAGCTGTTTCCTTGTAGAATGTGTAGTTCTGGTACCACTTTTCTGTGCTATAATAATTGCTACAATAAGTCTGGTATGGTAAAGTTCTAGACTAATAAGCTAGTAAAAGAGCAGGAGAGGAGAGAACTAGCAGATGTAAGGGAAAAATTGAAAAGCAGACTTTGGCACCTCTCAGAAGCTTACAAACAGTCCTGGATTTAGCAAATCTGTATCTAGGCTAGACTAGTTACAAGAAAGGCGGGAAACAAGCGCAACACAGGCTTTTAAAACCAGAAAGTTGAAAGAGAATGAAAAACTGCCCAAACGGCCAATAAACTACAAAATCTGGGCTAGAAACCACTCCTCTTGAGGTAGATAGGCTACCTAGATCTTACCACTCCCACTGATAAGCTTGAAGGCTTCCATGAAACACAGAAAGGCTTAGGGGGACTCAGAAGCTTACATGCAGTCCTGGATACAGCAAATCTGTATCTGGACAAGAATAGTTACAGCAAAGGTGGGAAAAGTGCAAACATGGGCTTTTAGACCAGAAAGTTGAAGGAGATGGAAAGAACTGCACAAGCAGTCGGTAAACTACAATTTCTGGGCCAGAAACCACTTCTCTTGTGGTAAATAGGCTACCTAGTGCTTACCACTCCCACTGATAAATTAGAAGTCTTCCCTCAACACAGAAAGGCTTGGGGGCTAAGAAGCTTACATGCAGTCCTGGATACAGCAAATCTGCATCTGGACTAGACTAGTTATAGGAAAGGTGGGAAACAAGTGCAAATGCAGTCTTTTAAACCAGAAAGTTGAAGGAGATGGAAAAAAACATTCTCAAACATGCCAATAAACTATAATTTCTGGGCCAGAAACCACTCCTCTTGTGGTAGATAAGTTACCTAGTGCTTACCACTCCCACTGATAAGTTAGAAGTCTTCCCTCAACACAGAAAGGCTTGGGGGGCTCAGAAGCTTACAAACAGTCCTGGATACAACAAATCTGTATCTGGACTAGACTAGTTACAGGAAAGGCAGGAAACAAGAGCAAACGTGGGCTTTTAAACTGGAAAGTTGAAAGAGATGAAAAAACTGCCCAAACTGTCAAGAAACTACAATTTCTGGGCCAGAAGCCACTCTTGTGGTAGATAGGCTACCTAGTACTTACCACTCCCACTGATAATCTTGAAGGCTTCCGTGAAACACAGAAAGGCTTAAGGGGACTCAGATGCTTACATGCAGTCCTGGATACAGCAAATCTGTATCTGGACTAGAATAGTTACAGCAAAGGTGGAAAAAGTGCAAACATGGGCTTTTAGACCAGAAAGTTGAAGGAGATGGAAAGAACTGCACAAGCAGCCGGCAAACTACAATTTCTGGGCCAGAAACTACTTCTCTTGTGGTAAATAGGCTACCTAGTGCTTACCACTCCCACTGATAAATTAGAAGTCTTCCCTCAACACAGAAAGGCTTGGGGGGCTCAGAAGCTTACATACAGTCCTGGATATAGCAAATCTGCATCTGGACTAGACTAGTTATAGGAAAGGTGGGAAACAAGTGCAAATGCAGTCTTTTAAACCAGAAAGTTGAAGGAGATGGAAAAAACATGCTCAAACTGCAAATAAACTACAATTACTGGGCCAGAAACCACTCCTCTTGTGGTAGATAGGCTACCTAGTGCTTACCACTCCCACTGATAAGTTAGAAGTAATCCTTCAACACAGAACGGCTTGGTGGGCTCAGAAGCTTACAAGCAGTCCTGGATACAGCAAATCTGTATCTGGACTAGACTAGTTACAGGAAAGGCAGGAAACAAGCATATAATTATTTTATTTTATTATTTTTTTTTGTTATAGAAAAGCAGCTAAAACAGCACTAAAACCAACTAAAGTGCAATGCAAGCTAGCACACTTGAGTGTGCTGCAATATTAAAGCAATTTATTCAAAATGTATTCTGAACTGAATTCAAGTATTGTTTAATTCAACTCTGAACAGTTAAAAAGTGCCAAAAACTATACTTATCATCTGAGAAACACACTCAGTCAGAACACAAAGTAAAGTGGAAAGGGAGAAAGGAGAAACAGAAACTAATTCAAGGTTAAGGGCCTAAGTGGGCTGGCCTACTCAAATGTTCTCTCTGTATTAGGTAGAATGAGCTAATGACACTAAATTGGGATAGAGCTGGGGCAGAGCTGAACAGATGGGACTGGTAGGAGTATGTGAAATCAAAATATGATCTCACCGTACTCAGGTGAGCAAATGAGATGGACACAGGAGGAGTATTCAAACACAAATTTACAGGACAGATGGGCAATTCCAAAGCCACCAAAATTAATACCACAACAAGAACAGGAGGAAGGCAAGAAACTAACTGCAGAAAGACAGAGAGATAATACTCAGTGAATCAAATAAATAAACATAAAAATAAAATGCAGTACTGTCTTATAACACTGCAAGTTTGTATTTATCTCAACTTGTAATAAAGTTGATGTAGGTATATAACAGTTAACCAAACAGCTAATATATTCAGCTATTCAACAGAAATAAATTCAGAGATAAGTTACTAAGACTTATAGGCACAGATACACCCTCTAGGCTAAGAGTTCAACACTGAATATCAGTGAAGTGAGAACAATAACCCCCATTTACTGCAGAGAGACAGAGAGATCACAATATTCAATGAAACAAATAAATAGAAAAAATAAAATGCAGTACTGTCTTATAACACTGCAAGTTTGTACTTATCTCAGCTTATAATGAAGCTGATGTAGGTATATAGCAGCTAACCAAACAGCTCAAATATTCAGTTATTAGCAGAAATAAATTCAGAGATAACTGACTAACCAAGGAGGAGCAACTACAGACCCTGGGAACTGTCGCCCCATTAGCCTGACAAGTCTGATATGCAAAGCTGTGAAACGCATCATCATGGACCTAATAAACAAAGATATAGGGAACCTCCAAACTCTGGATCCCACACAGTTTGGTTTTGTGAAGGGCAGATCATGCCTGCTCAGCCTGGTTGACTTCTCTGAGTCAGTCACCAGAGCTGTGGATGAAGGCAAGGTGGTTCATACAGCCCACCTTGATCTGGCCAAGGCCTTTGATACCATTCCCCACTCAGGAATCATAGAAAAACTCAATAATCTATGCATCAACCCCTATATCACTAGGTGGATTGCAAATTGGCACACAGATAGAACCCACAGTGTGAAAGCAGCTGTCTCCAAGTCAGACTGTCGACCAGTCATGAGTGGAGTCCCACAGGGTTCTGTCCTGGGTCCTCTCCTGTTTGATATCTACTTCTCTGAAGTCCAGGCCAACACAAAGGAAATCTGGCTGACAAAGTTCATAGACGATTGCAAGATGGGAGCTATAATTAACTCCCCAAGTGATGTTGACATCCTACAGAAAGGCCTCACTGAGACCAATGACTGGTGTCAGAACCATGGCCTTAAGCTCAATGCCAAAAAATGTGTCATCATCCCCTTTGGGAAAAATCCAATTCCCATGAATTACCACATCGTGGTAGTCCACTGAACACAGAAGGCGTTATATGAGATCTGGGAACACAGGTTGACAGCAACCTCTCTTTTGACCACCACATTGCCACTGTGGTCAGAAAGTCCTTTTATGTGGCACATCTCATGACTAAGGGTTTTGCATCCAGGAAGAAAGAGGACATTGTCTCCCTCTACTCTTCCCTCATTAGGCTAATCATCGAGTACAATGCCCCATTTGGCATGTACCTCACTAGACACCTACAACAAATGGAGAGGCCACACAGATACCTCACAAAGAGGATCTCAGGCCTTAAACACTTGTCTGATATTGACAGACTCAAAAAACTCCAACTATTCTCTGTGTCATATCGCCTACTTAGAGGCGAGCTCTGCTTGACTTACAAAGCCATGTCTGACCCAGCTCTGTTAGAAATGCTACATCTAAAGAAATCCCAAACCCTCCACACTACACACTCCAGAAACCTCAACCTCATTACCGCAATCAACAGAATGAGCTGGAGGGACAGGTTCATAACACAGAGACTGCCCATGCTATGGAATAAACTTCCCATACATGTCAAGCGGAGTGCCTCACTGGCCGTCTTCAGGAGAAATCTTGATGAGTGGATGGGAAATACAAAATTCACCCCGGGGATCACTCCAGTGGCTCTACTTGACAGAGGCACTGGAAACTAAGGTCGGGTGGCACGATGCCAGGGTAATCCTATGGGTTAAGCTTGTAAAGGCTCTAGGGCCATTAGCCTAATACATACCTATAAACCTAAGAAACTAAGACTTTTTAGCACAGAGGAAGCCTCTAGGCTACAATACCAAATATCAATGAAGTCAAAACAATAACTCACACTTACTGCAGAGAGACAGAGAGATCACAATATTCAGTGAAGCAAATAAACAAAAAAAATAAAATGCAGTACTATCTTATAACACTGCAAGTTTGTACTTATCTCAGCTTGTAATAAAGTTGATGTAGGTATATAACAGCTAACCTATATGGGTCCCCTTCAGATGACTGAAGTTTTAAAATACCAAATTTCATATGGCAGAGACCATATGATTGAAGGTTTAAAGCTTGGAATGCTCTGGATGGAGATCTCCATACAGTGTGGAACAGGAAATTTTCCCTTTTCCTTGCTGTAGTGCGATCTCAGAGTTCGTATATTTAAATAGCACAAGGTGTGGAGGGTGCAGGGGAGCTTGCCCCCTTGCAAAAATTCCCAGGGAAAATTTTTTTTGTTTTGCTTTTCTTTTTCTTTCAGGTGTTCAAAGTTTTGAAACTTCAATCATATGGTCTTGGCCATATGAAATTCAAAGTTTTAAAACTTCGATCATCTGAAGTTGACCCCTATATATATATATATATATATATAGATATATATATATATATATATATATATATATATAGGGATCTCTCTCTCTCTCTCTCTCGATATATATATATATATATATATATATATATATACACACACACACACACACACACACACACACACACACACACATCCTTTTAAGACAGAATAAAAGGGCACCCATTTTTTTATTCACCAGAGAACACCTCACATAGTCTAACTTTCATCACTTAGATATAAAAAAGTCATAATTCTATAATATGTCATAATTAGTTTTTTATATGCAGAAAGTTCATAAAAATATCAAGGTAACACCTAATTTTTCGGCATGACGATAAACACTGTGGATGAAACACTCTGAAAACAGTTTTCATTCCCAGCTACTTAATAATACAATAAATAAAAAATATTTATGGATTTTTTTCTCATAAAATGTATTTGTTAAAACTTTGAACTGGCTGCCTGTTTTAATGGTTATATTTCAGTGTAGTATGATTCATGTTATCTTGCCTTGAAGTTACCATATCATTCTGACATGCTTTGCTTTGAACAGTATTTGCAATAGCTGTTCTGCTAAGGTTTAAGTATGACTTATAGTGGTTTTAGTACATACACAGCCACGTCCACAGCAAGTCAATAAAATTGATTTTAACTACTTCAGCTTCCGAAGTAAAACATATTTCTTTTTGCTGCTTAATTTCCACAGAATTGCAATATGCTCATTAACAAATATCTGTGAAAACTGCATTTTTTCCTCATGTCAGATGCATGACATATTTTTATAATGTGAGAGCGAAATGAAGGACATTAATTATTTACTATACTTCATAGAGATGCAAACATCTTTGCACTGATCACAACTGTTTCAGTTTTTGCCTAAAATGTTAAGTGCAAATTTTCTAGAATTACAGCTACTGGTTAATGCAACTAACATAAAATTCACCTCATAAAAGTAGTTTTCTTGGTCCTTATATAAACTATTTTTTTCACAGAGAAAGTGAACATTTTGTTCACCATTTTGTCAGTAATTTACATTCCCTAGGTTAAACATTTTGATGTTAAAAAAAGAAAAAAAAGTTACTGCAACTAATGCTAATAGAGTAAATGAAAGTCTTTAGTCTGCTCAGTTGTTGCCTATGCATCTTAGTCACTCCATTCGCAAAGCTGAATAACCTTTACATAGTTAAAAACTTAAAAACAGACCTTAAAACAAAGTTACATTGAAATGAAAGGGAAGAGTGATATTGCATTCTTATGTAACAAGAAAAACAACTCTGTAGTCACAGCCACAATAAATAATTTAGTCAAATATGCAACTTTCAGAAGCAGCAAGTTTAGAATAATACTGAAAACAATAATGTAAGAACTACAAACCACCAGTATTATCCAGAGATATGCCATATACAGAAATATCAGCCCAGGCCAATATTTAAAAACAAAACTTTAAAGAAGTGTAATTACAGTATTTGAGATTAAGAAAGGCAAATGATATTTTTCATGGAAGGACTGATGAAGAAACACATCTCATCATGCACTACATACATGACTGTTCTCTAATTCAACACAAATGTATCATGAAAGTTCTGCTGAAAGAAAATGTCTCTCCAGGCAGTTCATACAACACTCGGCATAACCACCCAAATGTTTCAGAAAGACTCTCTTTAAAGAAACATACCCATGTAATATAGTATACAAGCCCCACCCCCAAGTGTAAAACCTTTAAAAAAGTTGAATACCTCTGACTTTAACACACTACACTGTCCAGCCCTCCACACTCTTACAGAAATGCCCAAGTAAGGATTTGCTGAAAGAAAATTACTCCTGTTGTGATTTCCCGAGCAATTCAGCACCATCAGTCCCCATGCTTAAATGTTTCAGGAGACGGTCCCATGGTTCTGTGATGATCAGTCCATAGTCGGGATACAGAATACTGAGCCCAGCAATTGTGTTGACTGAATGGCTTAAAATCTAGAATTCAGCTGCATCTCTACCTTTTCTCCCAAACACTCACATTTATACTTATAATGTCCCTAATACTGAGAGTCCTGGTTTCCCACTTTTCTAAATAAAGTAACACTGTTCTATAAAGGTCATCTGAAAGCTTTGAAAGATGGAGAGATCCCATCACAGTTTTAGGCTTTATGTTCATCCCTGAACAACTTGTTCATTTTACATTAGAGTAAGTAGATACAGGCAGTTTACAGTCTAAATGGTTATAAAATTGTCACAGGTGTACTGTAAATACTTATTTAATGACTCTGCTTAGCTTAAGAAATAGTTCTCACATCAAGCTCAGGAAGAGTTCATTCTAAAACAGTTCCTCACCATTTCACAAGTTCCTGGGAGGAGATTGCATTCACGTGCGGCTGTCTTTTTTGACTCAGAAGCTTGCAGTAGATGAGAGATTTGCATGGAGGAAGACCTGTTGACCTTGAAATTTCTTTTGGAAACTCAGCTTCTCAAACATTAATTAGACAGAGGGCTTGTCGTGAGGCAATAGGTTTTCTGTGAAATTGCTATCATATCCTCAGCTTTCTTTTTCTCTTTTGCTGATAAAAACCCGTTGTCATGCGAGTATTTCTCTCATATTTTGAAATAATGACATTCAAATATAGCCCTTCATAACTTGTGAATTCTGTTTTATTTTATAGTGACATAAATTCTTATCAGAGTTACTTATTTTCTAAAACTAATATATTTCCAGATATGAACATGCGGTTCCTAACTCAGACCAAGTCAATGGTGACACTTCTAGTGGATATAATTACACTCTCCTGCATTGCGGACAGACCCGTCAGTGGCTATGCTATTTTCTGGTATCAAACAGAAACCTGGAAATATCCCACAATACCTTCTCTATTACTACAGTAGCAGTAGCCATAACAAAGTTCCTGGTGTCCATCACTGATTATCTAGATCCCAAAACAATGTTAATTAAGTTGGACATTTAAGGATCAAAGGTGTCCAGACAGAGGATGATGCTGATTATTAATGTAGCATATGGGATACCAACACAAATACACAAAGTGATAGAGTGACAGAAATGAAACAAAAACCTTTTGCTACAGTGAATTTCTCTCTTCAGTGTCTCAGAAAATAGAGACATGTTCTGCATCCTGCAAAACTAGATTAGTGATGTCTAAAATTGTACAAGCAGGTAGAAGTACTGCAACTACTTTCTGACAGTTGTAGATGTGACTCTGCCATATGGGAATAGATTGAGGGAGCATTGTAATCCCAATGGTAAATGGCATCTGTATGTATTTGAACTCTCTGAAAGGTATTTTTGCTCTATTCATTCTGAAACTTGAGCAGTAAGATCCAGCCATTAGGAAGCTAATTTCATATGAATTGGAATCCTCTGAAAACTCTTCCTCTTGACAACACTGTCACTTATTTCAATGATTCTTTTACTAACCTCCTAAATAGCTTTGCTCCTCCTGGAACTAAAAGGGTTAAAAGTAAAATAGCTCTCTGGCTCTCCAAAGAAACTATAACTCAAATGTATCTCCGAGATAAATCTCGTAAATACTATAACAAATACAAAACATCTAATTTCCTATCTGAATACAAACAACTGCATAATAAAGTAAAAAAAAAACAAATAGTTTCTGATTGCAAATCCTATTACTCCAAACTTCAAGACAGTCACAAATCTAATCCCAAAAAGTTTTGGAGCAGTATCTCTGCTCTTCTCTCCCCTGGCAGAAATGACAACTCTTGCCGAGATCCTAACTCCCCTGATCATGTTATTGCTGCCCAGTTTAACTCCTTTTTCTTAGACTCTATAGCCAAGCTTACCACATCTTTCACTAACAATGTATTACCTTCCACTACATCTTCTATTCATAACTTTCCTTCATTTACTTTCAAACCCATTCCTGTCAATATCATCAAAAAAATTACTACAAAAACTCAAGTCATGCTCTAATGCCCCAGATAACCTTCTAACCAAATTCCTCAAGTTAGCTGCTGAAGGCATATCTCTTCCCATCTGTATCCTAATTAATCATTCTGTTCGAGAATAATATGTACCCCTCCTCTGGAAAAAAGCATTTGCTATACCCTTACACAAAGGGGGGCATAATACTGATATCTCCAAGTTTCATCCTATAACCCTTCTCTCCCCAATCTCTAAGATACTGGAAAAATGTATTCACTTGCAACTTCTACCTTACCTTCTGGACAATCATTTATTAACCCCTACACAGCATGGATTTAGACCTGGACACAGTAATACCACTGCCCTCCTTTCCTTTCTTGATATCATTAACCATGCTCGTGACTCAAGTAATATTGTATCTTCCCTTTTCCTAGACTTATCCAAAACTTTTAATACTATTTTTCATCATTTGCTTCTTTCTCAACACTCGCTACTCATCCTATCTCCCTCTTCTATCACTTGGTTTTGAGCTATCTTTCAAATAGATATCAAGGTGTCAAGTGGAAAAATTCCATCTCTTCCTTCCTTCTTACTGCAACAGGAGTACCCCAAGGCTCTATTCTGGGCCCCTTGCTATTTAATATTTGTATTAATAATTTCCAGTACTGTATACTAAAAGGTAACCTTGTCCAATATGCTGATGACTCAACTATCATCTGTTCTTTCAAATCCCTCACAAATCATATGCAAGTAACTCAAAATGCCTTTACTAGTAATGAGTCTTGGTTGTTAAATAATCACCTATCTCTCAATCCATCCAAAACTAAGATCATGATATTCACTCCATCAAGACACACTAAAATTGACAAAAACTTCTTCTGAATAGTTAGCCAAATCAAGATCCCCATCAAAATAGTTCTTCATACCAAGCTACGTGGTGTTATAATTGATGAACACTTAAAGTTTGACATTCATCTGCAGACTAATATCAAGAAAACCCATCAAAAACTCTGAAAGTTGTATTGCCATAATCGGTTTCTCACTCCTTCAACTAAACATACCCTTGCTGTTATTTACTTACATCCCTCTCTTATGTATAGAGCTCCTCTCCTTACTAACCTTCAATCCTCTCTAAAGGCAAAACTTGCATATTGCTACAATAAAATCTCTAAGTTTGCTACTGGTTCCAAATCCTCATCTCACCACTGTGATTCCCTTCACTCCTTAAATTGGCCAGAACTTCCTAACTATATTCAGCTTTGCATCTTACATAAACTTTTCTTTAATCCCTCTAACTGTCCTTCCCTCTCTTCTGTTTTCATCCTTCATCTTCCTGGAAGATCACTCAGACCTCAAAACCAAAATCTCCTTGACGTTTATAAACCCATACGTAGTCCAGGACAAATGTTATTGTCATTTTCTCTAACATGTAAATGGAATTCTCTTCCACCACTTATGCAAACTACTCAGAAGCACTCCATTTTTAAGACTTTACTTCATTCTTACCTCTCATATAACTGGGAATGCTCCTGCTCTCATCCTGCCTAACTGTTATGTATTTTTCCTATTTTCTATTAGTCTGCAGAAGACCATTGTATTCCATGTAATCCTATCATTTTTTGTTATGGAATATGCCACATAATGCTTTTTTATTATTGTTTCTTTGTCAAGTCTATGTCTTTTTCATCTTGCTACTTTTGTACTGTTATCCAATATTGTAATACTGTATGTGGAGCTTTTCTCCCTGGGTCTCCACTGAAAAAGGGTTCTTTTTGTCCCAATGAACTTTCCCGGTCAACAAACTATAAATAAATAAATAAATAAAGTATGCTGCTGAAACTTGTTAGTCATTATTACAATATTATATAGGCATGGACCCCCTCCCCCATAACATCCTATAATGAAACTAACTTACAGGTATTTCACAGCCATGCAAACTGCAGATAAAGCATGGTCTAATCTGCTCATTCCACATCATTACTGAAGACAATGCTTCACATGATTGTATAATATATGCAAAATATAAACAAATCCTTTAACTATTTTCCACACCGTCAACTTTGATATGCTTATTCAGAGAGGCCCATTGATGCAGCGATTAACATTGTTCCCCACGATGCTTTGTTTTCCACTATACTTCTGAGCTGGGTTACCATTTGTATTGACACTGCATATCATTCCTGTATCAGCATGGGATTTTGGAGGGAGCTCCACTTTCCTTGCAGATTCTGACATGTTGTAAGCAATCCTGAGATCCTGTAAGTTACCTATAGGTGTACATGCCATGTCTGTCACATGCAATGAGCTGACATTTTGTTCAAGGTAAGTTTCTTTGCCTTATCCTTCTGAATACTGGATATGCTTTGTCTCCCTCATGACTCTGACTTGGATTAAGCATGTAGTCAAAGAATGAATGAGTGAATGAAGGAATGCTTGATTTAAACTGCATGCTTTATTAAGATAACATGCATCAGAATATATTCTATAATAGTAGAGGAAGAGTTAAAATTTTGGTGGGTACATGAAGTTTCCACTTAGACAGCCCTAACAGGGAATATTGCTATCATTCTACACTAAGTCCACCCAGGCACACTGTTGTCCATCACTTTGGCCCACTGCAACCTGTCCCTTGCATAGTATCCTCTCTCATCCTCTCCTTCAGCACTTTTTCTTCATCTATTACTATCTACAACTTCTTTACTCCCTTCTGCTGGTACAAATGTCTCCTTACAGTAATCTATTGTCAGTCGAGTGAGTTTCTATGGCTAGTAGAGCTTACAGAATTTGACAATGAGTTGCATCTGTACTAACCAACATAGTCAAGCCCATGGTCATCAGAAGACTACTAGAGTCTGCTCATATCATTAATTACACAGACATCTGTTGCACACTTCATCCTCATGTTCTGCCTCACCAGTCCGTCACAGTAAACAATGCTTAATGTAGTATTACATGCCCAAGTAAACAAAGATTTAGCAAGATGACACATAATGATCTATTCCCAATGTTAAAGCATAATCCATGTATGCAAGAAAACTGCCCACATTGTCAAATTCATACACCACAGTTACAGTGCATGAAGAGAATAAAAACACCCTAGTATCAATGTTAGCTAAAAGGATATCAATAAAACATTATGTAGTTAATTAGCTGCTTCGCAAAGTAGCTGAAAATTATAGGTCTTAAAATGATTTAAAATCAAACAAGATTAGTACAGCAAAGGTGCTCCTAGAGGAACTAATGGAGTTATGAATTCCCAGAATCATTAAAGGTGCAGGAGTCCCCAGTATAACTGACAGATTCATGTATTACAGCAGTTTTAATGGAAAGAACTTTCGCTAAACAGGATTAAATAAATCAAGGAGCATGTAACAGATCAAATTTGTCAACATCAACGTTTTGACAGGCATCCCATATAATTTAGATTGCCCTGACCCCCCTTCAATAAAACCACACCACACCAAAATGGCATTTGACAGCCTTTTTATTAAACTTCTATTGACATAACTTTGATACATTTTAATGTATTAATCACCACAAGAACATTCAGAGCAGCATATCCTCACTCACCCTGTCCAATAAGCATGTCATCACCACCACTCACTTATTCTTACTTAGCAAAGCAGCATCCTATTGCTCACCTTCATCCCCCAAACTCCTTGCATCAAACACCCAGACCTGAGGGGGAACAGAAGAGGGACAAGCCTGCCCTTCTCCACATAAGCACCTAAACCACAAAGGCAAACAAAATCCATAATATCCTCAAAAGATGGAGGAAGGATGGGTAGCAAGTTCACATCTAAATATGATCCCTTTCCAAGCTGCACTCACATAAAATCCTCTCAGCTCCAACCCATACCTACCTCACTTCCTCCCAACCTTTCCCCTATTGAATTTACCCTTCTCCCACAAGTCTACCTAACCTCATTCCCCCTTCATCTTAGTGTTAACATTGTCCACTCAACCCCCTTTTACCCACCCTAACCCCCTTTCTTATCTCTACATAGCCCACAAGACACTGAAAATGTCTCTGAACAAATTGGTTTGTTCCCAAACCTCATTTATCTCGATCCCCTTCAATTAAACCACACCACACCAATATGGCATCTGACAACCTTTTATTAAACTTTCATTGACATAAGGTTGAGACATTTTAATTTATTAATCACCACAAGAACATTCAGAGCAGTGTATCCCCACTCACCCTGTCCAATAAGCAGCGTAATCACCATCACTCATTTATTCATATTTATCAAAGCAGCATCCTATCACTCACTTTCATAACTTTATTGAAACATTTTAATTTATCAATCACAATAAGAACATTCATCCAGGCAGTGTATCCCCACTCACCCTGCTCATAAGCAGCATTGCCATTACCACTCACTTATTCATACTTATCAAAGCAGCATCCTATTGCTCGCTTTCATCCCCCAAACTCCTTGCATCAAACACCCAAACCTGAAAAGGAACAGAAGAGAGACAAGCCTACCCCTCTTCTCCGCCTACCAGATTGACTCAGGCTGTTCCCCCTCACCTACTGCAGGACTTTCACTAAAACCTTCAAGAAATGAGCCTAAATGTAAATTAAACAAATCCAAACCAAACTCATCCAGATACACTCCACCCTCTCTGAACCAAAGTGGGTCCCTGTCATTAATGTATGTATACCCAAAGTAACAACTTGCCTTGCCAGCCTAGAATTAACAAACTGCTGAGCCCACTATAATGCCATAACGTTACCAACATTCCTCCAAAGCTCTGTGGTACTACTTCAGACTACACAGTAGACATACCCGGATATGACCTCTTCAAAGTGACCAAATCTTCTTTTATTATACATAGCAACTGCCACCTTGGAATTATTCCCAAATCATTACCTGCCAAATGTACCAATAATACTTGATGAAGCCCCTTCCGTGACTGTTTAAACAAATTCATCCATGAGCTGATTCCACCTCAGGCCTCTGATACTATGCCATCTAACTCTCCACCCGAAACGATGTAAACCCAATTCATTGTCAGCCAGCCTAACTAAAGCCTGCTTCACTGTCCAATTAATACCAATTCAACACTTCAGTCAACTATCTAAAATAAGACAATAAGGCCTTTGAAGACAAATGATCCACCCTCTTAATAACTTCAACTGATCTACCTTCCCTTGATAAATCCCAGGACCTTCCCATGTAAAAGGAATCAGTGGAAACCATCTCTCATGGAAAACCAAGACAATGAAAACCCCTCTTCATCACAGAGACAAACTGATTATCCATTATCACCTTATTCATTCTCAACCAAAAAAACAAATCCTGAGGACTGCCCACATGGGTCTACAGTAATCTCTTAGCCCAACCCACCAGACACAACCATTCATTCCTGTCTTTCTCAAGAACTATCAGCATGCCCACTCCTAGCCGATCCATTTTGGATCTAAACAGCCAAATGTGCACCGTCGCAGAAAATACCATGACCTCACCCTAACTAGTGATCTTAACAATACTGATACCTTCAATGCTCCATAGTACATCCATAAGGCCAATGTCATCCACAAAGTATAATACACTGAATCAAATCCACCAAAGCTAAACCCAGCAAAAAAACTTTAAAACCTGTCTATTTTAATAGCCATGGCCTACAGTAAATAACCCTTCCTTCCTCTCAACTATGCTGCCAAATGACAGACATCAGCCAAACTGGCATTAACTCAAAAAGACTACAACTGACTTCCACTAATTGTTCCAATCTGCTGGTCAATGAGCCACAAACTATTTGCCACCAAAAACACCACCATGCCAATACCATCTGCTGAGTCTGTAAACAATTGCCCTTCCCTTTCACCAAACAAATCCATCTGCCGAAAAGCGACACCATTAAATTGCTCCAAAAAGGACAACCAGTGCTAAATCAGCCCATGTCAACTTACCAATTCATACCTGATAATGTTTGCTTTCCCAAACAGTCCAAAAGGCAACACTCGAGGCTGGAAACCAGGAAAGTAGCACCAACATTAATCTTTATTCACCACTAGTAAGTGCTTTCATCCGATGAGCATCACCAGACTTCTTCAGCCAAAGTAAACCATACAACATTAAACTTATATACCCAACAAATTAAATTAAGTAATCAATCAGTTGAAAAAACCACATTACAATCAATTAAATATTTTAAACAGACACAGCTCTAGAATTCTCTAATAGAGTAGGAAACATCAAGAAAATATATTCCATTAAGTCATATTCAAAGTGTGTAGAAGACAGTAACATATAAAAACAAATTAAAGTATAAATAAAATACCTTCTAAAATACATGATTAATTCAGGAAAATACATTAAATATATACATGCTAGTTTATATACTAAAACCTTATTATTATATACATTTAAATAAATATATTGCTTTAATTCATCTGTCAAAGACTTCCCAGTGTCCAGTTTTTTATACTGGGAAGAGCCAACGTAAACTTGCACAACGTATGTATGAACATCTTTATGAAACTCAACAGCAAGATGCAAAAAATGTATTATATAGACATTTAAGGATATTTCCAGATCATAATTTTAAATTTTTAGTAATTCAACAAGTGAAGTGTGAAGCTAGGGGGGGACCTTGGAAATTGCATCTTGAAGAGAAGGAAGCCTGGTGGCAAGTTTTTTAAATGCTTATTCTCCACCAGGATTTAATGATGCAATATCCATTTCTAGTAGGCTTAAATTAAGTCTTTGACAGATGAATGAAAGCAATATATTTATTTAAATGTATATAATTATAAGGTTTTAGTATATACACTAGAGTGTATATATTTAATGTATTTTCCTGAATTAATCATGTGTTTTTAGAAGGTATTTTATTTATACTTTATATTTTTCTATTTGTTTTTATATGTTACTGTCTTCTACACATTTTGAATATGACATAATGGAATATATTTTCTTGATGTTTTCTAGTCTATTAGAGAAGTTATTTTTTTTTCTATGGCTGTGTCTGTTTAAAATGTTTGATTGTAATGTGTTTTTTTAAACTGATTGATTAATTGATTTAATTTATTGGGTATATAAATTTAATATTGTATGGTTTACTTTGTCTGAAGAAGTCTGGTGATGGTCACCAGATGAAAGTGCTTACTAGCAGTGAATAAAGATTCATTTTGGTGCTACTTTCCTGGTTTCCAGCCTCGAGTGTTGCCTTTTGGACTGTTTGGTTGGTTGCATTATCTGTTTTTCCTGTGTTTATTGCACCATGGCTGAAGAAAATCTAGGGGTCACCTATGAGGATTTTGTGCAGCTTAGAGACTCTGTTCAGTCTCTAACATCCCTTGTACAGCAACTTTTACCTAAACCAACTGTGGTGAAAAACTGTTCAGGTTCGCATATTAATTTTAATACAACACCTATTGCTTTGAGGGAAGGAGTTGGAACTAATAATTTTGACTTACAGATCTCTGAGCAATTTCCAGCCCTCCCTTCACGGACTGCAAGTTTTGTTTCAGTTAATAATAGCAATGTTAACATTGGTTCACCTGGAATGCTCAATTTTTGGCTTGGTAGGAATGTACCATCACTCCAGGCTGGTGCAGGAGTGTCTGATGTTATGAATATCAAACTAACTATGTTTAAAAATAAATTAATTGATTATAAAAAATTACAACAGGAGAACTCATATTTTAATGAGTGTCTTAAGGTTCGCCAAGTACCAAAAGGTCTTCGGACTTGGAAATTCCCAACAGACTTAGTTCAACATTCCCTTTTTCATCAGGAACTGTTGGACCTTTTCGACCAGCTTGGTTGTGAGCTCATGGAGCTCACGGTGAAACACAATAATACCTGTTTGGAGAGCTTGCTTGGTGAAATTCGTGCCTTGGATGAGGAAATACATGCAGTGGACTTGTGTGAAAACAGCCAACATCAATATGATGCTACATTCAAGCAAGTTGATGGTGTGGTAGCAGTTATTGCTAACAACAAAGCAAAAAAGTAGGAATGTGATCGCAAAGCCTACCAGGCACGTAAGGCTTACCCTGCATCACCAGCCATTCGTGGAAACTTTACAGAACATCAAAGGCAGCCTACAGACCCGGGAGAACATGGAACAATTGATTCTTTATATGTACCAGGGTCATGGAGGTCGGAAAGGCTCAGGAATAGGAGGCCCCAACACTGGAACCCCTATCCACAGGGTAATGGGTGGAATCAACAAGGACAGAGGAACGGTCAAGTTTACAACAACAGGAGACAACCGAGGTGACTGTTTTAAGACAATTAAACATTATTTTTAATTCATCAAGTGACTTTAAAATTTATAACTATTCTGGCTTTTCCTTTACTGTTCAACGTGCAGATTTATTCAGTAAAGGATACAATTTTGTACCTAGCAAACCATGTAATCTTGGAGAGTTAATTAGTGACTTTAAAAATGTATATCAGGAACTTGAATTTAAAAAAAAATTTGCACAGAAATGATAGTCATGTTTATAATAATAACAATGACTGTAGAATACCCAGCACCTATAACCCTGATCCACATTATTTATTTAAATCTTTTGAAACAGCATGTGAGATGGATTTTTGCCATTATATGCATAATTGTAGAACAGATTACAATACGAGCAATGCATCTACTCTTGAAACATTACTGTCCAAACTCAGGGGTAAAACTGATCTTAGGTTTATGCAACCACACAAGGCCGGGAGGGTGGTGATTTTCCAAAAGGAAGATTACATTCAGAATATGTTCAAACTATTATAGAGTAGTAGCTACAGTGAGGCCTCAATTAATGATGTCACTATTGCTTATAATAGGATTGATTGGGAACTTTTTGACATAGTTACTCATAGAACAGATTGGTATTGATGAATATAATTATATGACTATCGAAACTCCTAAAATTCCAGTCATGTTTGTTGTTCCAAAAATCCACAAGGACCTGGCTAATCCCCCCCTTGGGCCAATTATTGATTCAGGGTGGTCAAAAACTAGTTATATAGCCAGGTTCCTGGATAGCAGACTGAAAAATATGGTTCTAAATCTCCCACATTTATGCCGGGATTCCTGGCAATATTTGGGGAAATGTAACAATCTTATCCCTTATGGGGAGGGGGGTGTTTTTATCATCATTGATGTTAAGGACCTTTTCAGTTGCATGCCCCATGGTATGGGCTTGGATTGGTTTTCTGATTTTTTATATACCGATTTGGGTATTGAACAGAGCCATATTAATACTTATACTCAGCTTATGGAAATAGTTTTAAAAAACAATTATATATATTTTGAGGGTCATCACTTTAAACAACTTGAAGGAGTAGCAATGGGGTCAGCTTGCGGCCCCCTTTTTGCTAACATAGTGATGGCCTAGTGGGAGAAACATTTCCTTTTTTGTTACCCTTTTTTTGAACACATTCCTTTGTATTTGCGTTACCTTGATGACCTGTTTGTGGCATGGACAGGACCTCAGGAAGATATACCTGTATTTATAGATTATCTTAACCAGAGTACAAATTTTCTTAAATTTACTTATATAGTGGAAGAAGAAAAGATTTCCTATTTGGATGTATTGATCACTAAAATAAGTGACAGATACATTAAGTCAACAATTTTTAGGAAGCCCACCTATTCGAACAGTATGCTTGATTATTCTAGCAGTTATCCTAGGCATGTCAACCAGGGATTATCAAGGGTCAGTTTGTTAGAGCTGCCCGGATGGTCTCCCACTTTAATGATTTTTTGGAAGAATGTGAATTTATGAGCAGCATGTTCCTTGATAGGGGGTATACTATTAGTTTAATATATAATATAAAGCAGGAGACCATTAACAAATGAAGTAATGTTTTTTATGTCCCAATATTGGGAAGCCCTGATATGTCTACAAATGGGCAATCTTTATTACCCCTTAGGATTAACAACCATTGTACAAATGATGCAGAAGATATAGTTACTAATGGCGAATATTCAAAAGGTACTAGAAATTCTCAGGGGAATATATGTCCTTTTGTTAGTACATATTCCAGCGATAGCTCCCTTGTGCAGGATATTGTTAAGAAAAACTGGGTTATTCTTATGCAGGAACAGCCTATGTTGGACACTTTTGGAGATCATCTCAATTTGGTATTTCTGAAACATATGAACTTTAAGAGTTTACTAGAAAAGGCCATAGTCATTGAGGGTAAGGGGAGCATGGCACCTTGTGGCATGTGCCACCAATGTAAGCATATTTTGAGAACATCCAGTAATAGAATTGGTGGTAAAAAATTGTGGTTAAGGGAAAATATAACTGCCAAATTTATGCAGTAGTATATGTTGCAGTTTGTTCCCAGTGTCCAGATTTTTATATTGGGAAGAACCAACATAAACTTGCACAACGTATTTATGAACATCTTTATGAAACTTGACAACAAGATGCAAAAAATGCATTATATAGACATTTAAGGATATTTCCAGATCATAATTTTTAATTTTTAGCAATTCAACAAGTAAAGTGTGAAGCTAGGGGGGACCTTGGAAATTGCATCTTGAAGAGAAGGAAGCCTGGCGGCAACTTTTTTTTAAATGCTTATTCTCCACCAGGACTTGATGCAATATCCATTTATAGTAGACTTAAATTAAGTATTTGACAGATGAATGAAAGCAATATATATTATTTAAATGTATATAATTATAAGGTTTTAGTATATACACTAGCGTATATATATTTAATGTAGTTTCCTGAATTAATCATGTGTTTTTAGAAGGTATTTTATTTATACTTTATATTTTTTAGTTAGTTTTTATATGTTGCTGTCTTCTACACATTTTGAATATGACTTAATGAAATATATTTTCTTGATGTTTTCTAGTCTATTAGAGAAGTTTTTCTTTCTATGGCTGTGTCTGTTTAAAATATTTAATTGACTGTAATGTGTTTTTTTAAACTGATTGATTTAATTTGTTGGTTATATAAGTTTAATGTTGTATGTTTTACTTTGTCTGAAGAAGTCTGGTGATGCTCACCAGACGAAAGCACTTACTAGTGGTGAATAAAGATTCATTTTGGTACTACTTTCCTGGTTTCCAGCCTCAAGTGTTGCCTTTTGGACTGTTTGGTTGGTTGTATTATCTGTTTTTCCCATGTTTGCTTTCCCCTCTTTTACAAAAAGGCCACAGACCTACAAAAAGGACAATCCAGATGAATTGCCCAACATGCACAAATCAGAAGCCTAAAAGCTCCATGACATCCTTAATTTGCACCTTGTCCTCGAACTTCACCCATCCAAGCTTTTCTTTCCAAAGTGTTATCTTCTCAACTGGTAAACAAAACAGGGGCTGTCAAAAGGGGCCCAATAACCTTTCTCCCCACTGTTCCTTTCTCCACTAAACCTTCCAAAATATCTTCCCTTTGCACTGAATGCAAATTCTTACAGAAGACTCCCTCCACTCCAGCCCTTGATTTAATGGAAAATCCCTGATAAATCCCAGTAATTACTTTTTCTGCAACTACCAGATAAGGAAATTGCTTGAGCATATGCTGCAATACTTGCATCTTAACAGGAGAATGCATCCCCTTTTCTCCCCTTCATCACCTGCAAGGACACTCCCCCACCCATGAAAATACCCCTTACCTCACAGACTTTGAAATCCCTGAAATGAAGATGGTAACCCACCCAAGTTGGTCGAAAGTGAATTTGGATTGCCTGAATGCTTTCCTGCTGACAACACTGCACAGTGGGATATATTCCTGCACACTTTGAACAGGGGTGTGAGAACTTGCACACCACCCAGGAGCAATGCCCCACATTAAAATGCCAACATACCCATACCCCTTCCCATTTTAACTTACCCATTCTGCTAACAGGTGCAGAGCCATCTATCTTAGTGGCTAGCCATATGTCATGGTACCTCACCTCCCAACACAATGACGGTTCCACCACTTTCTGCTTCCAAAATCTCTGATCGTACCACAAACAAGCATTACACACTCATAGACACTGGTCCTCATGGATCATGAGAAGAGAAGCCAAGACTGGTAAGATCAAGACATTATCCTTTTCCAACTAAACTGCCATGTAGTACATAAAGCCTAACACTCAGTTTCCCATGTTCTTGGTCATAGCCTACCTATTTGTTTCAACCCCAAGGCAGCTAAAGCCGCCAGAAGATCTTTGCTATTTGAAGTTTCCATTTCAAGCAAGCATTGAACCCTCTCTGCATCAATTAATTTGAAAATGTTGACATACTCCCCATTCAACATCTTTTCTTTAACTGAGACACATATGTAAGGAGTTACAAAGACTGTGCCTCACCCTGCCCCAGGGCCTGTGTATCTAACCAATCACCTGATCCCATCCCAAAGTCCAACCCAGTCTTCTGTTGTGATTCCACCCTGCCTACGGATGACATGACACTCCCCAAGAAAACACTACACTACCCTCCCCGATGAATGCCTCACCTTGAACCTGCCCCCCTTCTCTACTCCTCTGCAGATCTTCCATGGCACCTGCAGATCCACAAGACTTCTGTCATGACTCTTCCCCACCTATACCTGAGCTGTTCACAAGACTCCAGTTCTGGCATGCCTACAGAAACTTCCACCAACATGTCCTTTCCTGCAGCCACATCATGCACTGCTCCAACAGTCACCACATCCACCATGACTACATCCCTCGATTGCCATGCCTGTTTTCCTTGGGCTTTCAATCTGCTCTTAACTGCCTATCTTCTCCTTTTCTGACTGGACTCACCAGGTTCCTTAGTTGTCACCAACTCATTGATAGGCAATTCTTGGAATAGCTCCTCAGCCTGTGAAACAATGGCAACCCATCTCTGTCACAAACTCTGCACAGCAGTCATCTGCCAAAAGAAAGGACAACAGTAAGAATCTAGGACATAAACCCATACCAATATACCAACCTCCAAACCTAATATAGCTTGCCCCATGATTTTATTGCCATATAGAAGCAGTAAGATAACTCTCAAACTCATCAGGAACAAATTCCAACAAATTCCGGAGCAATCATGGACACTGTTAATATTGGCACTATCAGCTTGAGCCATTAGCAAAATAAAGGAAGATGCATCAGTATACCATTCCAAACCTCAGATTCCCCCTGCCCATTAAGGATATGAAGTTTAAACCTCAGCCACTCAGACAATCCGCCTAACTTAAGTAAAGAAGGTCAATAACTTCAACTTAGTCTTCCTTACTCATTAAGAACAGTTCTCCACCTTCCGTTTACAGTGACTATTTCCTCTGTGCCTACATTCTTTTTTTTGTTTTTCTTGCTCCTATCATACCTCCCATCCTAGACTTAATCAACTGTCCAGATTTGCAAAGACTGTCCAGACCTCTGGTTCCTATTTTGGTCTGTAAATAATGACTTACTTGAGTTTCCAACTCCAACTCCTTCAGAGAATCTAAAACTGGAACAGCTTTTAAATACTGTACTATAAGGTTATACTGTTGCCAGAATAACCTATTCTGTAATAGTATACATTCTCGAGGGGACAAGGTCACACTCACATGCATGCCCGATCCTCACTGCCTTAACTGGAACCCATAAACTTCTGAGGGACAAAGCAAATATAAGGCAACAGCAGCACCTTCCTCAAAGATCTGGACTGTAAAACTGCTTTGTATCATTTCTCAGGTTTACATATTTGCCTAAACCTCCCTCCTGTCTTTAAACTGAGCAATTTAGATAACCTCTAACTGTTCCAAACAGAGAATAAGTAGTTATTTATTTTGATATCTTAAACCTAATTGTAACCCCTGCTTCCAAAAATTACTACCACCCCCACCAGCTGAGGCAACAAGGGGCTCCAAGGTGGACTGAATTTACTGGGATACTATCTTTAATTACCCAAGTAAGCTTGTTCAACATTGTGATATTAATGATTGCATTCATAAATACATACTGTAAGACAACTATATTAGACAAATTTAGACAACCAAAATATTTAGCGGAATTGCAAATTAATAACATACACAACAGAAAAAAAGATGCTAAGCTTTTATAAATGCATGCGTGTATTTTCTTTTTTAAATTCTAATCAAACAGTTGCCCCTAAAATGATACTTGGAAGCACTTTGTGCCAACCGTAACTTCTAAAAGCAATGCAAACCCAAACTTTTCTCTGAATTTTAACTCAAATTAGCTTCTGCATGCACATTTTGCAGGTCGGCTCCCCCCACCCCCAGTATTCTGAATCCCACCTGGCCAAAAAGATAAATACTGATGAAAAAATCTTTAAAGACAAGAAAATAAACCAAGAAGATCATCACTGACTGTCACATCCAGGCCACCATCTTTTTGAACTATTACCATCAGCCAGATGTTATAAATTAATATGCACCAAAACAAGCAGATGTAAGAACAGTTTTTTTTTTCCACAGGCCATCAAGTTCATAAATGGTTAACTCAGCTTACTAGGTTGGGATATTCTTTTTCCTAAGCCTCAAAGGATTCTGCGGTATTGTTTACATATTGTTAATACTTGTTTCTTTCAGTGTTTCCTTCAGTATTTCTTGGACTGAGTTGCACTTTGCATTTTGTATGTATATGTATATGTATATGCATATTTACTTTTTTTGCCTTGTTCTTAATAGCTGCATGTATATTCTTTGTCTTGTTCTTAATAGTTGTATGTATGTCATTTATTTAATTCATACTTGGAGAGTCACTGAAACTGGAGGGAAATTCCTTGTATGCATAGATAGTTGGCCAATAAATGTTATTCTGATTCTGATATATATAAAAATATATATATATATATATATATATATATATAAAATTAACTCACCCAATGCCCCCATGCCCCCAGTGTTACCCAAGGCCTACCTGTTTTCTAATTCCTACAGGTTGTCTCAGACATAGAACTTCTCTTAGCAAGTTCATACCTAAGTCAGACCCTACTAGGTATCCTCTATCCTTAACCCAAGCCCTAACCCTAAGGTCTGTGACTACCACACCACAGTGGAGTACATAGGTCCGTGACTACTGCACCGTGGAGGACATACAATTTCCTCCAATATAGTGTGGTAGTCATGGACCTTAGGGTTAGGGCTTGGGTTAAAGATAGTGGATAGCTCTACTAGCTATCCACTATCCTTAACCCAAGCCCTAACCCTAAGGTCAGTAACCATTCACTCAAGTTGTGTTCGCGAAAGTGCACTTTCTCGTTAGTGGGCATCTACTACCAGATTTCGAAATAGTGTAATTTCGATCTCCAGTATATATACATATCTATAGATAGATAGATAGATATAGATATATGTATGTATGTATATTTATATTTTTTTCAGTGCAACCAACAATGGGCAGCGTGCGAAGACAATGAAGCAGTGTTAGTTATTAACATCCTTTATCTGTCTTGTTTCAATCACTTTTACTCACTGGATCAATTAACTACACAGGAATGCTGTCCAGGTTTTTTAGTCTTCTGAAAATATTTTAAAAAAAAAATCAAAATAAGTCAATCTGCTCTGGTCAAGCATTCTTCAGGTGGAGGAGCCCAATGTTTGCAGCATTTGCCAGTGCCTAAAATAGGCTATATATAATATGGACACCCATTTCCAAAACTTATATTATACTGAATCTAAAGACACATGCAGTAAAACACCCACAGAAACACAAACAGCTAGACACACACACACACACACACACACACTCAGAACCCCCCACCCACCAGAAACACACACATACGCACATACACAACACCTTACCTTCCATCCATCATTCATCTAATTCTGCAGGGGGAGAAGGCGTACATGTCCAGACATTTAAATTTCACACTTGAATGCAGAAAAGAAGCAACAGCAGGTGTGCATCAATGCATGCAGGGATACTCAAAATTAACAGCAAGTGTATGCATTGATGCATGAATGGACACACAGAGAGCATTGTTAAAGAGGAATGAATGCCTTTAAAAAAGAAATGTATTTTTTTTGTTATTAAAAAGTAAATGTTATGGCAGCCTCCACAGCCAGTGTGGGCTCCCTTTTGGCCAGTGAGGTGACTGCCTATGTTACCTAGTGCTGGATCCAGCTCTGTTTAGGAGTTTGAATTTCTTATTGTGGAAGGGTTGTGGTCATTCTATTTGTAAGTGTTTGGATAAATATATATCAAAAGGGGCAACATCCTCAATGATCAACTGAATGAGTACTGAGTAGAGAGGAAAGATTACATCCCTAGACCTGGATACCATGCCTTTAGATATAAGCTTGCAGTGAAAGACTTCCTTACAATAGCAGATACATTGTGATCAAAGGACAGTTTGGTTTTGATATAGATTCCCTGATCCTTGATTAGGGGATCCATTTTCAGGGCTGTGTTGTCAGTTTGATAGTTACAAGGGGAGTCATGCTTGCCAAAGAAAACTATTTTACTTTTCTTGGCACTCAGTTGAAGTACATGTTTTTGACACCAGCTATTTGTTTGGGACAGTTCATCTTTGGGGAGCATGTTGACCTTTGGGGAGATTATGATGGTATCATGCTTCAAGTCTTCTGCATCAATTTTTTACTTCTGAGAAGTAAATTTATTTAATTAACCATTTTTAAACAGGTTGGTGGGCTGGTCCAAAGACCCTTTTCAGCCACAACTTAGGTGAAATTGCAGAAATGCAATAGCTTTACAGCGATAATATACATTGACTGTTCTGTCTGCACTGGGTTTCCCACCAAGCAGTACTTAAGTAACTGATCTGTTAACTGTTTAAATCATTCTTTAGAGCCTCCTGGTTGATTTTCTGCTGTTTTAAATGTTTTTTCAGTGTCTCACTTCTATTTTTCTGCCGTGTTAAATATTCTCTAGTGTTTCCTGCTGAAACTAGAATAGCTAGTGGGTGTAGCATAGTCTAGATCCAGGCCTGCTGCTTCTGGAACTGTTTGTAGTTGTTTGTTTGTTGTGAACATGTTTTCCATGTCATTTTGGATTGGAAGAGGCCTATCTGCACTTTTGTGAGAGAATTGTGTTTGCTTGGCAAATGACTGGTAAAGGGCTTGGAAAAAGAATCCTCATTAGTCCTTTTGAATTTTGTTAAGAGTTTTCTTCAAGTTTTATTTAGACCTGGCATCTAAGCAGGTAGCACCACACACTGCTGTGCAGTTGTGCACCAAAGCCAGACAGTTATATTCAACAAATTTTCCCTTAAGACCCAGTCATAAATATCGATTCCCTGAGCTTCTCTGTTAATATTTCTGAAAATCCACCCCTAGTGACAACAGTCTTCAGCCTAGCATTATGGACAGTTGGACTACCCTTGTTTCTCCTGCCAGCCTTGTTGACTTGGGTCTCTTGAGGCAGTGTAGCAATTGCCTCATATACACAGACAACTGTCTACTAATAACACAGTCTAGTACAGAGTGCAAGAGAAGTATTTACACCAAGAATCTAGAATTCATGCTCGCTCTCTCTCTCTCATTCAAAACAGTAACACAGATAAGGTTGTCATCTCACCCACCACTACATATTCACATACTACTCATACACATACCACTACTCATACACATAGTACACATCAACCACGTAAATCCACATAAGTAAAGGTTCTCTCTAAAACCTTACTGAAACACCAGAGACCTCCAAAACACAAGTCTGCTACAGTTAACAAGAGTGTCTATAGCACCAACGACACATAGCAACACCGGTGTCTTGCCCACCAATCCTGTAAGGCATAACACTCAAAACCAAGTTTTCTTGTCATTGGGACTCACTAGTGAGACACACAGATGTCCCACTCACAAGGAGAAAGTCACGGTCAACTACCTGTCTGGTGCCAGGATTCGCCAAATTATGCATTCCAAGGGGATCCAGTTCCTGCCTGCCTTGGAAGCCATGGTAAGCAAACCTCGCTGCTTTGCCAGAGATGGTTTGCACCTGGCACCCCCAGGCTTTCAGCTGCTGGCAAAGGCTCTTACCTCTCCCATAGTGCCTTTTTTAGGCAAGGTATCAAAAACAACATTACCAACATGAAATTAAGCAATTAGAACAAAATAAGGGTCATGCTGCTAAATGCTAGGAGCTTAGACCAAAAACTGCAGTCCCTGGAAGTAGTTTTATCACTAGAAGATATAGATATCTGTGCAGTCACAGAAACCTGGTTTAAGGCCTCAATGGATACCCTGGCCCTGCAAGGCTACAATGCCTTCCACAGATTTAGACCACAAAATGAACATGTGAAAACCAAAGGAGGTGGTGTTTCAATCTATATTAGAGATAAATTCACCTCACGTCTAGTTAACTAGACAACTACATGGAGTTACTTCAGGTCCAGGTTACAGTGGGTAAGACCCTGATTGAAGTCCTAGCCAGTTATATATCCCCCTCCATGGGTCACGACACCCATGAATCCTACTTAACCAAACTGAAGACAATCCACATTTTATCGAACATACTGGTTAGGGGGATTTCAATTATCCCACCATCAACTGGGAAATCTTCGCTAGCCCAAACTCACTAGCACAAAAGTTCCTTGACATTGTGAATTCAAATATCCTGGAGCAAATTTTCCATACCCTGACAAGAGGAACAAACATTCTAGATCTGCTCCTCACCATGTCAAACAGGTGCACTGCTGCAACTGTTGTCCCCTCATTAGTTAAAACTGACCACAAATCAGTCACCTTCGAACTGACACTAACACTTGAACTCACAAAGGGTGAAATCAGACTAAAAAACATTAACAAGGCAAACTATACCCTCTTAGGTGAAGGCATACCTCTCAACCTTGAAACATCAAAAATCTGGACAAAGGCCCATGAAAAATAGGTACAAATCTGTACGCTCATTAACATAACATTTGCATGCATAATTGAGTAACCCCGCCCACCCAATGGAATTGTGGGACACCAAATTTCAAGTGCATTCTGAAGAACAGGCAATCAAAATATGGCCCCAGAGTCCCCCTGCAGCCATTCCAATATCCCATTACTTGGCTATTTCACCCCATTTACCATAAACACTGTAATGTGCATACTGCTTTACTTCTACAGTTATTATCTGGATTTTAATTTTACATTTTATAGCACAAACAAGACTAACAGACCAAAAGTATGAGCCAAACATTCCGGTTAAACTGGGACATTCTCACACACACACACACACACACACACACACACACACACACACACACACACACACACACACACACACTTCTCTGCAGCTATACACAAAATAAAGCACAAGTTTCGCTGCAGCAGGTTTGTCTGCAGCTGTACACAAAAGAAAGCACAAGTTTCTCTGCAGCTGTGCACAAAACAAAGCACAAGTTTCTCTGCAGCTTACATAAAACAAACACAAGTTTATCTGCAGCCCTTACACAGTATAAATAAAAGAAGCTGTTAAATAAGTAAAGCTCACACACACATACAGTAATTTAATGCTGCTGTTTGTTTAATATGTAAAGCTCATTCTCCTGCCTGCAGCCATTAAATACATAAAGCTCATTCAGCTGTTAAATAAAGATCACAGTGCCTCACAAAAACAAAGCACAAACTGATTTAAAATATAAAAATGAGCATGACAGGTACTACTACTACTAGATCTAGTTCAATTCTTTTCAGCATCTTTCCATAAGCTAAAACATACAAAACGTACACGTCAGAAAATTACTGCTGACTCTTGGTGCCCTTTGGTCAGGGACCATAACCATAAGACACAAAACAATGTTCAATCTGTGATTACACAGTTACCCATCATCTGCATCTTGTTTTACTGCACAGACTACATAATAAAAAACATTACACTGCCTTGCCTACACACACAGAAAAAAAAATACACTAAAGACTTATTATCTTCAGCAATAAAACAAAACAATTTGCCCATCTATCAGAAAACGGAAATCTTCAATGATGGTTTCAGTGCCATTCTAGTAATAAATTATGGGTTTCAGTTCTTTGATGTAGCATAAGCATCTTAATTGCAGACTAGCTCATAAAAAGACATATAAAACACTCAAACTTTAGCAGAAGATTATACAAACACAGAGCTAAATTATTATTCGAAATATTTCCTTTCAAACAACTTTCCTGTGTGTGCTAATTACACAGATTTACATTTACTCCAACAAATTATGGTCTAGTCAGTTTATAGCTGTGCTCTTTCAAGGTCACTTCAAGTGCCAAACAACTACTCAATAGGTTTAACAATTAACACATGACAAATATTGTTTATAGTTTGTGGTTCATGTTTGTTATGTGTAAAATTTGACAACTGTAATAAATAGTATGGTTGAGAGTGAATTACACCTTCAATGCACACAGGTGCTACTACACTTTAACTATAAGAACCATGTTGCATGTTTTTAAAAGTCATAATTTGACACACTGAAGCAAGCAAGAAGTTATTTCCCAAAATCCAACAAGACAGGGAAGAAAGCTATGCTGCTGGGCACACAGCATACACATTTTTTTTTTTCATACCTGACACACACACATACACACACACCACTTACCTCTAAATAAAAGTCGAGTGAACGCTTCTACATAACACAGCGAGCGAAGCAAACTGAAATCCCCAAGCTTCATCTAAATAAAATCCCCCAAAGCGATCGAGCGAGCTTCTTCAATCTAAATAAAACCACACTACTCGGTAGGTACTCGTAACTCCTTTCTGGCTCTGGTGACTCCCGCTTGTAAAAGCATTTGAACCAGAGCCGGAAATATGTGCTACATACAAGCTTGGAGCATTCCAACAGGCTGGTGGTGCTGACGTCATTGCGCATGTGGTGACATCAGCACAAGAAGCGCAAAAGTTAAAAAAATAAAAATAAAAGTCCGAATAAATCGGAAATGAAGGGGTGCCACTCGGGAATCGTGGCACCCCATTATTTGAACCCCAAAACTCGATAAAAACCAAGGAATTCGGGACAGTTGAGAGGTATGGGTGAAGGTATAAATGCATTCCAAGCCTCATCCCAAGCTGAAAGTGCTAACTACACCAAAGCTTACATTAAAGCCCTGTACAATCACTTGCATAAGTGTATAAACTTGGCTGTGCCAGACAGAATCAAAACAAGAGCCCCAAGGAAAATCAAGCTGCCATGTTGGACTTCCAGCATCAACAAACTCTACAATAAGTGCAAAAAGTTGCTGTCCAAGAAAACAAAGAGAAGAACCCAGCAATGGAAAAGCACCCTCCTTAGACTCAACAGGCAAATAAGACAACTTGTCAAATCCTCCAAGAGCTTCTTTGAGAGAAACCTAGCAAGTAATGATGTGTAACTATAAGTCCTTTTACAGCTATGTAGTTAACCTAAAGGGTTGGACCCAAGCATGTGCAGAACTGGTGGCCAATGGTATCACACACACTGACCCACAAAGATAACAAACCTGCTAGCGTATAGGTTTGGTGAAAATTTCACTCCTTTATCACCTTCTAACTTACAACAAACCCTCCCTCAAACTCCCCCCAACCTTACATATCTGAAGAGCAGGTACTCAAAGTCCTGTCCAAGGCAAAGACAGGGCCTCTATTGGACGAGATGATATTCGAGGCTGTCTTCTAAACAGGCTAAAGCACAAACTAGTTTCACCACTAGTACCCTTTTCAATCATAGTCTAACCACAGGCTTTGTTCCTACAGAATGAAGAACACCTCCAGTTATTCCCCTCCACAAAGGTGGCCTAACAACAGACCCAGAAAAATTACAGACCCATAAGCCTGACCAGCCTCATCTATAAGTCATGGAACGTATCATTATGGACCTCATAAATAAATACATAGGTGACCGCCAAACCTTGGATCCTACTCAATTCAGCTTCGTGAAGAGCAGATCTTGCTTGTTAAGTCTGGTGGATTTCTTTGAAAGTGTGACCAAGGCCAGTGATGATGGAAAATCTGTGCAGACAGCATATCTTGACTTGGCAAAGGCTTTCAACACAATCCCACATTCAGGCATTACCAATAAACTTAGCAAACTGAATTCAAACCCCTTCTGTGTAAGATGAGTTGCCAGCTGGCTCAGAAACTAGACACAAACTCCACATCAACCAGCAGACCTGTTGCCTACAGGGTTCACTGCTTGGTCCCCTACTGTGTGGTATATACGTCTCAGAAGTTCAGGTCAAAACTAAAAGCCTACAGCTGACCACATTTTCAGATGACAGCATACTAGGTGAAATCACTGAATCCCCAAATGATGTCAGTGTACTCCAGGATGGTCTCACACAGACCAATGACCGGTGTATTAGTCACAGTCTCAAACTGAGTGCAAAGAAATGCATCATCATTGCCTTTGGCACAAACAATGTCCCTACACACTATCAAATCAATAACAATACTCTAAGTACCCATGAACTGGTAGGGGACCTGGGACCACAGGTTGACCGCAATCTTAACTTTGACCACCACGTGTCTGTAATCTTAACTTCGACTACCACGTGAAAGCTTTCCATGTAGCTCACTTGATTAGTAAAGGCATCACTTTGAGAGCAAAAGAAGTTATAACCACCCCTATACTCAGCACTTATCTGGCCTGTAATTGAGTATAATACCTGATTTGGTATGTGCCATATTAAACACCTACAGCAATTAGTGAAACCTGAGAAGTTTCTAACAAAGAAGATCAAGGGCCTCCAGCATGTGCCTTGCAAGGACTGACTAAAATCCCTGTCACTATACTCCGTATTATATAGACTTCTTATGGGAGACTTATGCCTGGCCTACAGAGCAACCCAAGACCCAAACCTAATGAACTTACTGCATATCCATAAATCAAATGGGTCTAGGGCTACCCATTCAAGGGATTTAAATATGGCCTGTGACTTAAATAGGACATGATGGAGGGACAGATTTATCTCCCAGCAACTGCCACATCTTTGGAACAGGCTACCAATTCATGTGAAACAGAACACCTCTATGATACTGTTCAAGAGGAATCTAGATGAGTTGATGAGGCTCTGTAAATTCCTATCGGGAATAGTGCCCATAACCCTTCTGGACATGGGTAGTCATCACTGAATATGGTCTTGGGTATTGACTTGTACCTCTATGGTATTACATTGGGTTGAAATGGCTAGGCTTAAAATGACCTCTGGATTGATAGCCTGGTAACTGGGTTTATATTATGTCTGTGAAAACCCCTTTCAGCAAACGGCTCTTCGCTGAATGATAACCAGTGAAATCTAACTCCCATTAATGGCCATTTCAGCAAATTTTTTCCTAGGGGAAATTTGCCCTTTTTCCCACTGTAGAGTGATCTCAGAGTTGGTATATTTAGTTAGGAGGTTTGGGGGTCACAGCCTCCCACATTGAGGGGTGTGGTGGCAAAGCCCCCACTTTGAAGGGTTTTACATTTTATCTAGTTTTAGGTTGGCCAAGTATTTTTTCCCCTAGGAAAAAATCTGCCACTATGACAGCTCGAGGGAGTTAGATTTCACTGGTTATCATTCGGCGAACAGTCGTTCACTGAAAGGGGTTTTAGCAGACATAATATAGACCCTAGTAATCTTCTATGATCCTGTGATTCTATGACATACAATACATGCAGCAGAAATAATAAATAGATAAATATGAAGGCTACATCACCTGAGGTATGATTAAACTAAAATGCTGTCATGACTAACAAGTTAGGTTATTGAAACAATCATGCTTACATTATATGAACTTTAGATTTTTCAGATTTATTAAGAACAGGGGGTGATCATAGTTATGTATTAATTTATTGTTAAAATAAGAAGAAATCTGTAAATTATATACCGCCAAAGAGTGTCCTGCAGCAAAAATGAAATAGTGTCAGAGGTCAGATAAGAGTAGGATGGAAAGAAGTAGGCAAATTTGGCTTACCATTATCACTACTACATTTACAACTGACTTCATTATGTAGGTGCTCAGAGAGGTCTTTCTGGATTCATTCAGAGTTAGTGTTTAGTCTCATGATTTCAGATGGGATTTAGTTCCCTAAATATCAGACAGAAGTGCCAGGCATAATAATCTCTCTCTGATTTTTCTATCTGCTCCAGAAGTCAGACAGTGAATCCCACTCTTCTTAGAGTACTTCCTTGTTCGAATGTGTTTAGTATTCTGCTTCGGTGGTTTCTATTCCTTCCAATTTCATATCTGGTTAATGAAAGGTTTCAGTAAATTAGTCTGAGATACCTATCTGTTCACACATAGTTTGCAATTTGATCTTTCCTCTCTCACTCTCTCACAGTTCCTCTCTTCACAAACAGAAACCACCTTCACCTGAATTCCATGCCCCACACATTTTTGATCTAGTATGTTCTTTTTGTATGTAATAAAAATTATACAGAAGTCTATATTCAGTAGTTCAGCAATATTTGCTGTTTATCTCTGTAAAACGTATAATCTTATTTTCTGCTTCTTCCCTGCTCTGTATAATTAGTATTGCCTTATGTTTCTTTGTCTATTCCAAATTACATATTTTCTTCCTCAGTTGCAGCCTCTCTTTAGAAATTTTACATTTACGATTTCACTTTGATCTTGCTATCCTGCTAGTTCTCTCATTTTGTGTTGCTGCCAGCTCTCAGCTGACCTCTTGAATGCAGATGTAGTGTTAAACTAGACTGTGTGCCTATTTACTGAAAGCGCTTGCATTTAAGAATGTTTCAAAGCAGTCCTGTTTATGTTGCCTAAGAAACAATGTAATGGGAAATAAGTGACTATTCTGTTTACTTCTGCCATCCCTTGATGAGAAGTGCAGCAGGTAACATTCAATTTTATTGTGCTGTAATTACAAAGAACAAACAGTTCTATTCCTGCTTTTTAAGTTCATTGTTTTAGTAACTGATTAAAATGCTACTGCTGATTTTTTTCAGGGTGGCATGACTCTAATTAAATCATTCAGAATATCGAAGCACAATTGAAGGAACCTTATAAAACATTAAATGCAGCTGCAGTATTACCAAAGTGCATTGTTTCTGAAATAGAATTCATTTCATATGTTAAAGCATGTATGTTTAAACAATACAAATTCATAACAAAAAAAAAAGATTTTTCACTGTGTTTACTGAAGAAAGGAAAAAAAAGCAAATGTATTTTTTATCAAAATATAACACGTGCCTTTGCTTTGACTAATTGTGGCCTTGGTGGTCACAGTCAGATCATGGTCAAATAGGGTCCTAGGCAAGTAATAGATTAGCCACCCCACTGCCATTCCATTATTCCATTACTTGGCTGTCTCCTCCCAATTACCATAAACACTGTTCAAATCCTGCAAGCGGGTTGTGGCGGTGGCCTAATGGTTAAGTTGTTTGTCTTACAAACAGAAGGTGCAGGGTTTGAGTCTCACAGGGAATAATTGGCTAGGCTTAAAATGGCTCACAAGAGCAGTTAGCTTAGTATGAGCCTATGCTCATACTATTTTCTTCTTTACTTTTACATTGCATACTGATATTTATAATTAATTTAAATTAAAACTCATTTCAAACTTTAGAGCTCAAACACTGGTGGCTACCTGGTAAACAAAGTGATATCACTTTGAAAACAGACTTAGCATAAGCAACAATGAAATATGGCCAATGGCAGATTGTGTACCTTGGGCTCAAGGCTGTTTTCAGACCATGAGCCCCCTCATGTCAAACGTTTTTAGGACCATGCATAAAAAGCATATGCTCTTTGATTCACCTCTCTGATTATTTTGAATAATATTTCTTGTTTAATATAGAAAAAAATGGTTAGTGTGCATTTTAAATATTCAGTTTTGCTAATTTTCTCTAGTAAGTAGTAAAAGAAAATATACATACCAATAATGACAAAAGTGCTCATTTCTGAATATTTCAACCATAAAGGACCACTCAGACTGCAGCCAGTGTATTACACCAATACCTGTACTCAAGATTTATGGACACTATATCAACTGTGTACATATCTCTTCTCTGAGTTTGATTAAAAATGGACACAATAAAGCATTTCAATTTGCTTTACACAAATGCACACTAATCCACTAATCCTGCAAAGACAAACCAATGACTAACAGATCAGCAGGGTCAGTTATTTGTATCCACAAACATCATCCAAACCAATCAATTATAGCTACATTGTTAACTGCATCCTTCTTGGATGTGTGCCAAAACATTAGTAACAATAAATCACATACTTCAAATGTGTTTCACACAAACACACAATAGCTAAAGTATTCCAGTTTAATAGATATGCACACACAAACATGTACACTAGTCCTGCTAAGACAGATTATAGACTGTTTAAAAATGACCAGATGATAAGAGCATAAGGGTCTTTGTTCTTTAATCCACAGACACCCTCCCCAGAACCACTACCACCACCAGCAGTTTTAGCCACTTTGTTGATTGTATATACACCTTATTGTTACAAAGAAATAAACTAGATGTATTTTATTGGTAGGTTTGGATGAACTACATGAAACTGTACAAAGATCACTAGCATCATACCATAACATCCAGCCATGTGCAGTAGAGGTTTAATAGAACAGTATTTATTAAAGCATAAGAAATATTAACTATCTGATAACATATGCTGAATCAATATGCACAATATCTGCAGAAGTAAATGTCATCTGAATAATTCTATTTTAAAGAAAACTATTACTAATGGAGAGGTTGCTGTTGGCAATTGACTTTGCATGTCAGTGTATCATCTACAAATGCAGTGCTAGCTGCCCTTGAAGAATAAACTGCCTATGTTGTATTAAAATAAATGGTGTGCTTGTGAGATTGCTATAACATTTCCTGAACTTGATCAGCTAAGGAACAGAAGATGGCTGATAAACAATGACAGCAAGTTTATAGGTTCTAGGCATGCAATTCTGGAGACCTTTAAGAAGTCTGACCCAAATTTCTAATTGCTGCAAAACACTGCCTGATTAATTGGCATCCTCAGTGTCAGAGAGTAGGTAAGTGAAGGTAGAGAGATTCAAACCCTGCACACTTGCTACAGGAAGCAGCTCATTAATAAATTAGAGCTTGTCCTCAATGTCAAATTCCAGAAAAACAATTTTTATTACATGCGGAAAATCTTCTTAGTCCGATCTTGTAGAGAAAACTGTATCACAGTAATATACAACAATGACTGCATAATGATTGCCGAAGATGAGACAGTTCTGATAATTACTCCTAATAAATCAAACTATATGGCTTGACCAAGTGTCAACTCGTTTGTGATTTCTGGAGGCTGTAAAGAAGGTAATGCAAACTATATTACTAAGATGCTACATAAATAGACTATATTATACAATGCAGGCTTATTAATAAATAAATTCCTTCTTTGGTGCAATAAATAAAGCAAAATAATTAAAGAAATATAAATGCTAGAATATCTTTTGTTCAGCAACCTACAAGTCATACAAAATCCTGAAATGTTACTCCATACAACATATTTTTTTGGGGGGTGCTTACATTCTTGCAGGACACCTACATCTCATTTTTGACCTCCCCATGTTTTCTCTGCCATCAAGAATAGGCATCCCTTCTAACATCAGTTAGTACAGGTCTGACCAACTTTAATCTCTAACAATGCTGTATTGTTGCTGTATACACCTCCAAATTCAACACAGCTGTATTGTAACAAATGAGGCCCTATGCATACTATAGCAATAACCCACGCCTGGGTGTGGGTAATGCTAAATTTACCCACGGTTGGCGTGGTTTGGTCCCGAGGCTGAGCCCGAGGACCAAACAAAGCCAACCGTGGGTAATTCATTACCCACACCCAGGCGTATTGCTATTATACCATGACATTATTTAAGAAAAGAAACTGTTACTTTTCTTAAATAATGGCATAGTATAATGCCTGTTTACTGCCCTTCCGCAGATGTCTGGCATCCGGCAGTTCTGATGTACTGCGCGCCTGCGCAGTACATCAGAGTTGAGCAAAAACGGAGAAAGCAAGATCTCCGTTGCTTTTTATGTCGCTATGTTAAATGAGTTTAACATAGCGAGACAGTTAAAATAAGCAACGGACATCTCCGTTGCTTATTTTAAACTGTCTCGCCATGTTAAACTCATTTAACATAGCGAGATTAAAAAGCAACGGAGATCTTGCTTTCTCCGTTGCTTTTTTTTTTAAACACTGCCTCGCTATGTTAAATGGGTTTAACATAGCGAGACAGCTTTAAAATAAGCAACGGAGATCCCCGTTGCTTATTTTAAAGCTGTCTCGCTATGTTAAACCCATTTAACATAGCGAGACAGTGTTTAAAAAAAACGAGTTATACTAATGGAAAAAAGTCCGGGCGACCGGACCTTTTTCCATTAGTATAACTCGATTTACAACGGGCACGCTGGCCAATCAGCGTGCACGTTTTGGGGGGATCATGGTATAATAATGAATAAAGCCCTGCCAGCCATACAAATAACCTATTTCTTGGCAGTTTTTCTACAATTACCATTATACTCTTCAAACCTGTCAATGTACATATTTTTATTTGCTTTTATATTTACCACAGATATTTGGATTTCTTTTAAATTTATTTTGAATTTTACAGGAAAAAAAAAACACTGACAGACATTAAGTAAACAAAACAAAGCATGCTAACAGTTGAAACAGACATTATGAGAAACAATAAACTTTTCTTCCCTTGAAACTCGCATTTAATGAAAATGAATCTGGCAACCCATTAAACTACATGACACATACTTGGATTCATACTGAAACAGCATATGGTGAACTACCAGTTAGTGACCACGTGAAGGGTGCAGGAATTCAAAAGACAAATGTATAATGCATCTGCTAACAGCCTAGAACAGACTGTTAGAAAGAAGTGTCCCTTTTCCGCAACAGCCTCAGAGTACTGTATGGTAAAGTAACTTGGCAGAGTCACATAGAATCTGGCAAATAAAAGCTGAGGGAATAGGTTTGCAGGAGATTACTAGGCTAATTGCCTAAAAACCCTTACAAGCCTAGGAATCAAGATATATAGAAAACAGTTCTTTAATAGCTAATAGCCTTACTCATCTGTACTAGACAAATTGTTGTAGCCCAAGCACAGTACATTTTGCAACTGTGTGTCTGTACGAAATAAGATAAATTAAGAATCTATTTGTATAATAACATATGTGTAGTACCTTTAAGAAGCATTTCTAAAACCTGAACGTGCATATAAATAGCAGGCACGTGCTAGCACCAGTGCCATTTTGTGAGTACAGCTAGATTGTGAACATCTATGCATGAGACGAGTTTGTATATATGTTTATGTTTGTATATAATAAAGCTGCTTGAACAGAACCCACAATGTTCATCTATTTCATCCTGATTAGACAAATGACATCTGGTCAAAACCGGGATTCCAGAGACTGCTTTGCAGAGCCACGAGGTGCAGAGTTAACAGTGAAGGCAAACTAAGTGAACCGATTGCAAAAAAGGGCCAGAAATGAACTAAAGGTAATGAAAACCTGCATGGATGATTTATTTTATAAGAAAGATAAAATGGAGCATTTCAAGGGCACAAAAAGCATTATTAAGCAAATGAATAGCACAAAAATGTTTAACCAAACAAAAAGTATAAGTTTATTAATTAAACAAAATGCTTGAAATTAAGATATTTGATAAAATGAGCATCAGAAAAACACAAAAAGGGTTCAGAATTACCTCAAAATTGCAAAACGAGAATGTTTAAAGAAAAACCCGCAATCAATCTTCCAGCAAGTTCTAAGACTAGTTCAGTTAAAGGACCATGCTCAGTGCTGTACAAGGGTGAATCAGCAAAACCCACATCAAGATTTATCGTTAACTGTTGCAATGGTGGTGCCAACCATGAGTCTAAAAGAGAAAAGTGCTTAGCATTTGGTCAGCAATGCCATAAATGTAAGAAATGGAACCATTTTCAAAAATGTTGCAAATCAAGTAAGCCTCACATTGTTATAAAGAAAGGTCATTCGAAAAAGCATATTGATCAAGTTGAATTGCAACAGTCTGCTTTCTATGTAGATGGTGTATAAGTGATTGGTGAAAAGACTGATGCAGTAGATTTATTGGAAAAAAAATGAAGTATTTTGTACTGTCCAGATCAATGGTAAATCTACCGAGCTCAAAGTAGACACTGGTTCAAAGTGTAATGTTATGTCAGCAGACACATTTGCTAAGGTGAGAGCTGGTGAACAACTAAATGTGACAAGTTGTGCGAAATGTGCTGCTTATGGAGGTGAAGAAATTCAAACAAAAGGCTCAGTAGTGCTTTCATGTTATGTGACCAAGAACTGTTATAGCTTATTATTCTATGTAGTTCGAAGACCTGTGCAGTCATTATTGGGTCTCAGAGACAGTTTGAGAATGAATCTCCTTTTTTTTACCAATGAAGTTCATCAAATAAGCACATTTCCCAGTTCTAGCTTCACTAGCACTATTTTTTCAGAGTATGCTGATGTTTTCAATGACAAGTTGGGCAAACTTCGAGTTGTGCATTCTATGAAGTTAGACCCAGAGATCAATCCACTAGTCAGACCAGCAAGAAAAGTTCTGATAGCTATGCAGCATGAAGTCAAAGCTCAGTTGTACAAAATGGTGTGGCAAGGTATAATTTGTCCAGTTACAGAATCTACTGAATGGGTGTCGTCCATGGTAGAAGCTCACAAAAAAGGCTCAGTCAAAATCAGAATATGCATTGATCCAAAAGATTTGAATAAAGCATTGAAAAGACTGCATCATCCCATGCATACAGATGAAGAAGTAACAACTCTAATACCAAATGCCACCATTTTTTCTGTCTTAGATACAAAACGTAAATTTTAGCAAGTGATGCTGGATCTCAAATCTTGACTACTGACCATTCAGTACCCCATCTGGAAGATATAGATTTCTTAGGATGCCATTTGGAATAAATTCTGCAAGTGAAGTTTTTCAGCGTGCAATGGAGCAAATTTTTTCAGGTTATCCTTGAGCCATAATAGTAGATAATTTAATAGTCAGAGGCAATAGTGAAGCAGAGCATGACAGCAATCTTAAGAGAGTTCTAGACAGACCATGTGAAGCGAACTTAAAGCTTAACCCTCTAAAGTGCAAATTCAGACTACCAGAAGTTACATATGTAGGTCATTTATTTATTAGCATTGGCTTAAGACCAGACCCATCCAAGCAAGCAGCCATTCTTGAGATGCCAGCACCAGATAATGTACATGATTTACAATGTTTTCTTGGTATGGTCAACTATTTAGGCAAGTTTGTACCAGACTTTACTGAGTTGACAGCACCTTTGAGAGAGCTAACATGTTAGACTGTTACATAGCCATGGTTATAACATCAGCAGAAAGTATTTGAAGACCTTAAGCAGAAAATTGCTACTCCACCTACATTAAGATACTATGTTGTCAACAAACCAGTGACTCTTTCCTACAATGCTTCAGAATTTGGTCTTGGCACAGTTATTCTCCAAGAGGGCAGACCAGTAGTCTGTGCAGCTAGAACACTTATCCAAACTGAAATGCAATATGCTCAGGTTGAGAAAGAACTTCTGGCAATAGTATTTGCATGTTCCAAGTTTCATGATTATATCTATGGTTGAGATATTCAGATTGAAAC